>NC_061114.1:100120522-100151691 GCF_002878395.1 Capsicum annuum | reverse complement strand
TAACTCAGCCTATGTTCAATTCAGTAAATCATGTTCAGTGTCTATTCAGATGGGAGTAGAAATTAACACCGAGTGAACCCAAGGATGGGGACACACACTATCAGATGAGGGTGTAATCCTTAGCAGTCTTCCTTGAGTTCCAGAACTATATATCCAGTATAGGTTGAGATATCAACACTATCGATGAGGGTTGATGAGGTGGATAAGCACTATCAAATAAAGGCCCCACCATTCTTTTTGGGGGATACTATGAGATGAGGGTCGCCCACAGCTTGTCCTTACCGGTGGGGCAGTATTGACACCCTTCCAATTGGGGTTATATATTGGACCCCAACTCAGCCATAATGGCGTATCAGGGTCATATCGATTAGATAACTACTTCCCATAGTTTTATATTTTAGAATTAGGACTGTCAGATACAGTCAATCAGTCTCAGTAATAAATCTCAGATAGTTCTTCAGATTTCAGGACTGTCAAATACAGTCAACTCAGATACCATACGGAACTCAAATAGTTCCATCAGATTCAGGACTATCAGATACAGTCACTCATGTTATCAGTTATATTCAGATTCAGTAATTATGTTATCACAGTATTAGTGTCAATTGTTATGTCTTATGCATGTATCCTCACACTCATGATAGTTAGTCAGTTATTATTATTGTTCATGTATATGAACCCCATGCATTCAGCCTACCTCATATGCATACCAGTACATTCAAAGTATTGATGCATTTGCGTTATGGTGTCGTATACCATAGGTTTAGAGACACGAGCTCCAAAGCAACAGTAGATTCCAGATATCCGCAGACAGAGTTAGAAGTGAGTCCTCATCTTTTGAGGATATGATTATTTTCCTATTATCTCATTAATTGGTTTATTAGTTGGAGTTAGTTGGGTACATATCCCATCAACTCCTTACTCAGACAGTTCAGTTAGTTAGAGGCTTTCTAGACTATCATGTTTCAGACTTCAATGTGTTTAATTTTATTTTGGGTATTCTATTACCTCACACAGATGTTATATCATTCAGATCATGTTCAATATTGAACCTTATGGCCTTTCAGTTCATGTGTCCTCATCATAAAGTATTTTATGCAGTATATAGGTACAGATATCAGTCATGGGTTAGCTTGTGGTCCTTCGAGGTCATGAGCACCATGTAGAGTTCTGGGTACTAGATTTGGGTCGTTACAGTCTCATGTCATTTGTTGGGGTTTAGTCCAGTTAGATGAGCGATTGTTAGTTGTTGAGAAGTCTATCTCCATTTAAGCCAGGGATGTTAGACAATTGCATTCTAGAGTTATTTATGTGGTTAAGGTCTAGTGGATTCATCGACCTATAGATGCGTCTACTTGAGAAGTAGAGTCTAATTTGCATAGTAGTTATCCCCAAATTTTTGTTGATTCAGGTATTTCTATTGCCCTTAGTTTGAGAAAGAACTAGATTCTTGATAGTGGATGATGTAATGACCTGGACTTTGGTGATTTGTGTATAATATTTATTTCTATATAATTTAACCATTTTACCCCTCCTCTTGGTTGAATTGTGGTGTTTCTAGGATATAGGGATGTTTGGCATAGTTCCCAATGTATTTTGATGTGATGTATGTGAGATTGTGATTTTTGGTGGTCTTAAAGGCTTATTAATTGACTTTGGTCAACATTTTTTTTTGTGCGTAGAATGGTAAAACGGATTGCGCCAGAAAATTTGAAAAGTCTATTTTAGGTTGGTAACATGGTTGGTGTGGTTTTATAGCTTTTAAATATCATTTTGATCCTCCATTTGAAAAATTATAAAAATAGGTCTCAGGGGTCAATTTTGTGAAAACAATAGTTTTTTAAAATTCTAATATCGCCATTAAGTTTGAGAGTCTATTTTGATTGGGTAGCATGGTTTGTTTTCATTCTCGGGGTTTTAAATGCATCTTGAAGGGTCCTTAGAGACTTGAAATTTTCCAAGTCTCAACAGCTGGTGGACCACTCAGCTCATTCAGCTGCTAAAGCGCAACTTTGGCCACTTTTGCAGCAGGCGCTAAAGCGCCACTTGGATGTTTTAGCAGCTGGATACTAGCTGGGCAAAGGCTTTTTTTGACACTCATTCACTTTAGCAGACTGGCATGCATTGGAAGATAGCGCTAAAGAGGTACTTGACTGCTTTAGCAGTGACCACTAAAGCGGTCACTTAACAGCTTCGGTGGCATCTGGCACCTTGGTATATAATATTCTTTCTTGTTTCCTTCACCATTTTAGAGACTTGGAGATTTATGATTGTTAGGCGATTTTCTCCTATTTATGATATTTTTCTTACATATTTCGTTCGATGGTTTATGGATGATATTGGATCATGGATGACTGGTTGATTTGAGTAAATTCTTTGCTCACATGGTTGGTATATTGGTTGGACATTGGATATTCTCATTTTGTTTGGTTGTGAGAATTAAATTCTCATATTATATTCATTCATGGAACATTGGTACTACCATGAAAATACAGACAATACTCGCTTTTTCTGATAAAAAATGTAATATCTTTAAGAATCCTCTACCAATGTATATGCCAGAGAGGAGTTATGGATATTGGTATTGAATATTGTTTTTATATGGGTTGACAAACCCCCCATGGGTCCTACCTCAGGAGCATAGCTCGATAGGTGTATACGAATTTTATGCGATGATTACATGCATCATATCATCATTATCATCATTTTCTTCTTCTTCATTGTATTTCACATATTGTGCTTATTTTGTGATTGTATTTCTGTTCTTGACTTGATAGCTGTCCATTTACTCTATCTTCTTATACTTGCATTTGGTGTATGTTTATATTTGTTCTTATTTTCCCTACCTATAGTTATTATATATGTATATAGTAGAACTGTAAGTGGAGACGGTGTGGTCTACCATTTGGGAGATTTTCTAATTGTTGGTGACACACCAATAGTTTGTGTTTATATGCTTTGTTTTCTACTTTACTCAGTTGGCTTATGATACCTACTGAGGTCTAGTAGACCGTAGTTATCCCTACTGCACCCTTTAGGTGTAGATCTAGGTATGAGTGTACCGCATGGACAGCTGATTCAGGGAGAATTCGGAGTCTATTCGAGGTAGCGGTTGATCTATGCATCCAGAGTTGGCCACCACCTTTTCATTTCTAGACTATGTCTTAATGTATTTAGAGATAGAGTTTGTTCCCTTTTTTGGATATCCTATGTATATTCTGACTTCGAGTTTTATTAGTGGTGGTTCTTACACTGAGACACCAGGTTATGGAATTTGGTTTGGTATCTTTAATTATATTTTTTTGCAATTATCATGTTTGTGTGGTTCAGATTCGCTCTAGAAGCCTTGCCTTGGGTTTTAGTAGTGATTTTTCTTTTTATTTCAGTTTTGTTGATAGGCTTGCAGCGACAAGTGTCATCATGACCTTGGTTTTTGGGGTCTTGACAATAGATATATATATATATACACACACACACACACGAGGCAAATACATCTCAGGTTCGGTTGTCATCAATACCAGTCTCTAAATACAGAATAATAAAAATAGTTGAAGTATCTTAAATGTGAGTAAGTATAAGATAAATAAAGAGAAATTCCAGTTAGCTTGGAGTCCGTCGGCACTACCTCGATCCTTGCAATGTCAATGCTGGAAGAAAATAATTTACAAGCTACTACTCGGTCCAATACCTGTGCATGGTGCAGAAATAAGAAAAAGGAAAAAGAAGCAATGTGAGTATGAAACTCTATATACTCAGCAAGTATCGTTGATAACCGATAATAATCCAAAGTGATGGCGAGAACCATAACTCCAACTATCCAAGGATTTCCAACAATCTAAAATCTAGTATATATATCTCTTTATCCTAATTTAGGTAACCCAAAACAACGGTCAATAGACGTATCAAATCTAGGATTGGCACATTGATCTAGGAGAATCAACAATATTCATTTATATTTAACAAGGAAATTCATTTATGAAGAAGACTCACAAATACGATATAACAAGCTTAATCAATTATCATTAACCAATAATATGGGATAGCAACAGGGAGAGAGTATATATATATAAGGTTATATCTCATGCTACCAAAATTTGCTACTTGTCTATTTTTCGTTCAAGGCACTGCTATACCCTACGTCTCATAATATCTCAACCTTCCAACCAATATAGGATGAAATAAGATAATATAATAAAGTGAAATGAGATGAATGTTCAACCACAATATCACTGAGCTCAGAACCAACTCAATGTATCAATAATTCATGATATCGTTTCCACTTGGCTCCACTAGAATAAATAGTCATGTGGTTATGCATCAATATTATCATTTTCAACCCTTCACTAGGGCATCATAATAATAAATATTCTATAAAACACTCAGTAAGTCCTACAATGTCAAGTCAAGCCCCCACTCAAACAACACAATAATAAATAAGGCATTTAATGCACAAAACATGACCAACAACATCAAGTCAAGCCCCACTTGGGCATCAGAATAACATATCCTCTCAAATTTTAAGCAATATGCTTATATGCCCCTACTCGAGCACATAATCATAAATAATTATTCAATTCCATAACGAAGTTCATATAAGTCCCACACAGGCAGCACGGGATAACCAATAATTTCGATAACAACAAATTGTGGACTACCCAAACCTAACTTGGTCCATACACTAAATCTCAACTATTACAAGTCTATTCATACTTTATATATCCTCTAAAACCTCAATCATTCCATCAATAATGACGATAATAACATAATTATCCCCTAACAAGGCACCAAAACCACAATCGTCACAATAAAGTCCATTAATAAAATTCGAGCTCTAAAATAGGCATTCAATATCAATTATTTGAGAATCACTAGGTAGTCTATCTATGTTCTACTCTAAGGATATTTACAAGAAGCAATACTAACTAATCAAGATAATAATGTAACTACAATCCATCAAATACTCCAGTATCTGCATAGATGCTCGCCATTTTAATTAAGCGGGACTCTCAATCCTAAATGAGTCATCATACGAACAAACAAGCATACAACATATAAACACTTTGGAAAATGTCAAGGTACATCTCAACTTTCCTTAAATAAAGATTTCAGGCCCAAACACCGTTCAAAGACACAATTGAGAGCTTGACTCTATTGAATCAACATCAAATGCATTTAATCTAGACAAATATGTCATCTACAAGTCAAAACGAAGCTAATAATACCCATGTTGATCATATTCAAGATGGGTCTAAAATGGATTCAAAAAATGAGTACCAAAATAAAAGAGGTAAAATTAAAATTTAATTTAAGAAAAATGTTTCCCATATCAAGAGGAGTCTAAAGCTAAAACCCAAGCAAAAATGAGTAGAAATCGAACCTTAAATCGAAGAAAAAATAATTTACACTTCACTGAGTAAAACCCTCAAAATCAAGTTTAAAACACAAGGATATGAAGTTCTTTCAAAGATGAAACTAATGGAAAGCGATAGAATAAAAGGCTTAGGAACTTACCCATAAAAGAAATTGTGAAAACTCCTTTGAAATTGCCTTTATACGGGCTCTAAAAGTCTTAAAATGGAGAAAATGTGATTTGTGGCTAAAAATAATTAGTATTCTGTCCAGGTTTATTGGCCTTCGTGAATGTGGGACCTTAGTTGCGATCGCGAGGTTGACCTACCTGAACCTTTGCAAATGCGAGACTCAGGGCCACGAATACGAAGAAGAATTACTCAACCCTTCTGGCTGAAAATACAAAGGTAAGGATAATAGACACGAGACTAGGGCCATGAATGCAAAGAAGAAGGGAGTTTGCACCAGATTAAAATTGAAAACTAGTAAAGACACAAGTCAAAACTCTCCAAACAAACCCTCAGAATTCATTCGAGACCCCACTAAAATAAATCAATAATGCTACTGGTTTAGTTTCGACATTTTAGAATTAATGGTGATATCAAATTTTTGAAAAAGGGATCACTTTCAACAAAATTCATCCACAGAATTCCTTTAAGGTCAAATTTAACTAGTTTCCACATGGAGGGTCAAAATGCAAAATAAGGACTTGGAACCCGAACAGTCCACGCTAATAGCTCAAAATCAATATTTCAGAGCTAATGAAACTTTTTGAATTATCATCTGAGGATCGCTTTACAAAATGTTGACTAAAGTCAAACTAACCCCTTTTAAGAGTGCTCAAAATCAAAAATTTTATTTAGAACACTTCCTAACGCATCAGAAATTATGTCTGATAATGCACAATCTACACCTTCAACTGAAGATAATATGGTCGTCGTCAAGTAAAGTAACCTAACAAAGGTTGGGGTCGATCCCACAAGAAAAAGGCTGAACTTGTATCTCAAACTTGCTAAAATATTAGGAAGTGTAGGAAAGTAAATAGGGGGAGTTTGTATCAAACAGCAAAAAGAGAAAATTTTGAATACTTCTGATTGTAATAGGATTGTGTTCTCCCTGGTTTCGTAACTCAATAGGATTCTCATCTTAATCAAGATATATCAACTATTACGTATGCAGAATCTGATCACTAGGTATCACCAACTATCTTATGGACGAATTGGCAAATCTCACTCTTTACCTTGTGAGTCTCAGAGTGTCACTTTCCCAATCCTTGTCTCCAATCTCGATTTAACTATTACCCTGTGGGTATCAAGTTATTAGATGAGGGTTGACAACCTCGAATCAACGTTGTAACCTTCTTTTCACAATCTTGACCTCCCTTGTGAAGATAATCTCGAATACAGTTTAACTCTAACATTTGCAACCATTAAGAAAAATTCGAACTGAAGAAGATCACAATACACCGCACTAACTATCTCACCGAATCTTGCACTTCCCCTACTTCATTACTACACCGGGGTTCCATAAATCTGTCTAAGAAATTTAGCTACTCATTTTCATGCAATAATCCATGGAAGTCAATGAAGAAAACATAGAAGTAATTGCATAAGAGTGAAATAAGAAAAATCCAAAAAGAAGAAAAATCCAAAGACTTGAATTAATTATCAAACCAAAAACCCACGAACAATGAATATGTCAAAGTGGGTGAAAATATCTCAAAAATGCATAATATCATAAAAGAATAACCCTAGGGTATTTATAGTGTCTCAAAATAATAAGAAAATCCTAAAAATAGGAAAATTAATTCGGGAGTGGTCACATCTCTAGCAATGAGTCGGTAGGTCTGGTTACGACTCGTTGCCTACTCTCATAGCTCTCTTTAGGATTCAGTGTTTATGACTCATTGAGTTGCCCTACGAGTTATACGTTGCTAGTCATCATTATTCCAACGGCTTGTCGTCTTCAGGACTCTTGAGTCAGTTAACATTATGACTCCTCACCACGAGTCGTAGTCATTCATTACGACTCGTGGTCTTCATTCATCACCACTGGAGCATAAATCCTCAGGAAATTACACATTGTTCACCATACACCTTCACACTATGAGTCGTAGTCTGACCTTACGATTCTTAGTCTTCCATTACTTAACTTATAATCTCAGCTTTGGCCACTACTCACCTTACGATTGCACTCCACGACTCATAGTCACTCCTTAGGAGTCGTGGTCTATTTACTACTGTTATCCTTACGAGTCTGGCTACTAGTCGTAAGGTGAATTAATGATTCATAGCCTGACTAGTTCTTTAATTAAGTCAATTAAGGCTCAAAATTGGGATCAAGGGATTCCTATTCGCATTTGGTTGGTTATTTAGGTCAAAATGGACTGCTTTTGAAAATGGTCTATGATCCTTTCCTAACTGACTATCCTACTACTTAGGCAAGACTAACCGGAAAAGTTCTAAATTCCACACACATGGGGAACTAGGTAACGCCTCATACAAACATGATACAGGGTCACAATGCTAGTTAATCCCTATCTAAATTATGCAATTGTTCACCACAATTATTACGTCCCAATTTTAATGCCATTACTAGATTCACAACGGTCACTCGTATACATAAATCACACAGTTGTCAAAATATTTAGGAGGGGTATTATTTTCTTAAACAAATTCAGCATAATTAGTCAAACATGTCCACTGCCTTAGGTACAAATTTTCATCCTAATTAGAATCTGACTAGGTATCACCAACTGTCTTGTGGACGAATTGGCAAATCCCACTCTTCACCTTGTGAGTCTCAGAGTGTCGCCTTTCTAATACTTGTCTCCAATCCCAATTTAACTATTACCTTGTGGGTATCAAGCTATTAGACGAGGGTCGACAGCCTCGAATCATCGTCGTAACCTTTTTTTCCCAATCTTGACCTTACTTATGAGGATACTCTCGAATACAGGCAAACTCCTAACGTTTGCAACCATTAAGAAAGAATTCAAATTGAAGAAGACCACAATACACCGCACTAACTATCTCATCGAATCCTGCACTTTGTCTACTTCATTACTACACCAGGGTTCCCATGACCCTGGCTAAGGAATTTAGCTACTCATTGTCATGCAATAATCCATGGAAGCCAATGAAGAAAACATAGAAGTAATTACACAAGAATGAATTAATTATCAAACCAAAAATCCATGAACAATAAATATGTCAAAGTGCGTGAAAATATATCAAAAGCGCGTAACAACCTAGGGTATTTATAGCATCTCAAAATAATAAAGAAATCTCAATTAAAATAGAATAAGAAAATTAAGTCGGCAAAGGTCACATCTCTAGCAACGAGTCGTTAGGTCTGGTTATGACTCATTGACTACTGTCATAGCTCTTTAGGTTTCAGTGGCTATGACTCGTTGATCGCCCTACGAGTCGTATGCTGCTAGTCGTCATTATTCCAGTAGCTTATCATCTTCAGGGCTCTTGAGTCTGTTAATATTATGACTCCTCACCACGAGTCGTAGTCAGTCACTATAACTCGTGGTCTTCACTCATCACCGTTGGAGCATAAATCCTCAGGACTTTACATATTGTTCACCATGCGCCTTCACACTATGAGTCATAGTCTGACCTTACAACTCGTAGTCTTCCATTACTTCACTTGTAATCTCAGCTTTGTCCACTGCTCACCTTATGGTTGCAAACCACGACTCGTTGTCACTCCTTACAAGTCGTAGTCAGTCTTTACTTAGCTCCTGCAGCTCACCTTTTGCCACTATTATCCTCATGAGTCTGGCTATGAGCCGTAAGGTGACTTAACGATTCGTCATCTGACCAGTACTTACTTTTTTCAGAGAACTTTCTTCCATTTTTCATTCCAAGCCACTTCCAACCTAATTTACCTGCAATACATACAAAACACACCTCATATCCGACGAGATAACCAAAGTCCATGCATAATTTCACCATTTTAAGCATTGAATATGCCATGTTCCCATGGCACATCAGTGTCAATCGTTCCCACAACTCAAAAATAAGATAAAACTATGAAAAAGAAAAAAATGATCAAAACACAAAACATTCCATAAAAAAAAAACTAGTACGAGAAGCATTACAAAAGTGTTAATAAGCAACAGTTAGGGTGGCTGGATGAATTGAATTGAGCTGCAACTCGTGTTAAAGGGATAAATGATACAACTAAGGTGTATAGAATAACATTTGTTTGTTGCATGTATTATATCTAGCTAGAGAGAAATGGGCAAGTGTTTAAAAAGTCTCAAGTGCAGAAGCTTTGGTGAGGAAAATCATACAAAAGATCACATATAAAGGTCAATCTAGACTTGTCAGGAAGATAGAGGAATTTAATTTCTTCCCATAGCTGATAATGGACCAAAGTAGTAAGTGTTGGCATATAATGATGTTGTATGGATAGGATCTAGCTTGCTGAAGTAGAGTAGGTTATGTGCAGCTGATGTTGGTGATTGATGTCCAACACAATTTTGCCATGGTTGAATTTTTTAAATAACGTACTTGGTAATAAAATATTTTATTAATTCAAAAAAGACATAAAAATAAATATTAATAACATAAATTATATATCAACCATATCTGTCTAGAGTTCAGATTTATTTGGGATTCTGCAGCTAAAAAATTGAACAATCTTTCACTCTGTTGACCGTTCCCTCAAAATCATCTGCGCCTCATAGTCTTCTTTGGGTCTCCCAAACCAAACAAATAACAATAATCATGGTAAAACTGGTGTTTTTATTTAAGTACATCTATCTAGAGTTGAGATATATTTGGGATTCTAAAGCAAAAAAATTGAATATCCTTCACTCTGCTTGACCACTTGCATATGTTATTGCCTCAAAATCATCCGAGCTGGTCTTTGGGTCTCCCAAACCCAAAACTAAGAACCACCATGGTAAAACAAGGGTTTTTCTTACTCTACTAGATGGTTATTGCCCGTGCTCGCACGGGCCAACATTTCACATTTTCATGCAATCTTCAATTGTTGGATACGTTTCAATAGTCATTTAGTAATGACATATAAGCAGTGTCTAACAAAAAGAATGAAAAATAGAATTTGGAGAAACATAACACTGATTGGATTGAAACACAAACTATCAGTGATTAGTCATCAAGAAATTCCAATAAATCATTAAAATAAAATTTAAAAAACAATGCTTGAAGGCAATCCCCAGAATGGATCCTACAAAATGCACAATATCCATAATCCACTGATTTAATGCTGCAACACAAGCTGAATGAACTGAGTGTCTCATCTCTCTGCATAACAGTACAACAAGGTTAAAGATGTGAGTCTGAAATTTCCAACAACTAATCATGGCAAGAGGAAAGAAATCAGGTGAAATTCTCTAACACATCAGCCCTGCCAAAATATTACAATGTTAATAACGAGAAGTTTTAAGAATGAAAATTATCAAAAGAAAAAGTGAACAGAAAGGGGGAGAAAAAGAAAGATGAACTAAAGAAGCAACCAAGTATTTGTGGGTCGGGTACAAGCTTTGAAACAAATCCCATATTTTCAGGAATTCATGAACATACAAACCAATACACACACATATAGAGAGAGTTCAGTTCCTGGAGAATAAGCGGTCTGCTGTGTTTCTTTCTTATAATCTCATGAAATGGTTTTCACTTCTGATCTCAAAACATAGAGTTAAGCATTCTTCACATAACACACACACGTTGCCTTTTTCTTGTAAAAATGGAAAATACGTCATTCATTGAAGTTTGAAAAAACCTTGGTAAAATTAGTTAAGAATTCTCGTTGTTCATGGTAGAGCATATGCGTGAGGATGAGGATGTATACATGTGTAAATGCCTGAAAAGTAAACACCAAACAACATAGAGGAGACCAAATAGAAAATTTGGAACAGACTTGGTAAGAAATTTTCCAACCTAATAGTGCAGGGTGATATAGCCATAGCATCATGACTCCATTTCTGACATAAACTTCTCATATTTTGCATCTGCACCATAAGCAGGCTTCTCCGCAGATGATGGAGGTGTGTGAGCTAGCGCATTTGGAGCCCAGGGAAGATTACTCATACCCTGTGAATGGTTCCCATTGGACTGGGATGCAGATCGGGAAGGAGGTGGTAATGTGTAACCATAATAAGATGGATAATTGTATTAAGATGTCTGGTATGTAGGTTGAGCATTAGGTGTGACAAAACTTCCATACACGTAAGTAGGAACCGAAGGAGCTGGTGCACTATTCTAAGATTGCACTCAAGGAGGATAGATTTGTTGTGCCTTGCCAGACGATGTATAAGTTTGTTCACTGGAAGAAACAGTCTGAGCATGGGGAACCAGATGATGCTGCTGGAATAGGAGAAGGATACTGCATTCCATATGGAGGGATGGGTTGACCTGGGACAGAAGGATACATGGTTGAGCCAGGAGGAGGAGGTGGGTACTGGTCATATGGTGGAGGCACAGGTGGTCCCCATGGAGCTAGAGCACCAGGTGAAGCATTCACAATAGGACCACCCGCTACGTATGGTTGGAATGGATATGCGCCCATGCCCTGATTAGGAACCCGGTATGAAGGTATTACTGGTGCAGGTCCTGGAGGAACAAAGGCTGAGGCAGCTTACCTGCAACTCTCACAGCAATTGATCTTCCTATAAGACGGTGGCCATTTATGCTAGTTATCGCACTATTAGCTTGTTCAACATCAGCAAACTTAACAAATCCGTAACCTTTACTCATACCACTTAGACGATCCTTTACAACTTTAGCCATCACAATGGTACCAAATGGAGAAAATAAATTGATCAAACTACCATCTTCAAGAGTAGGTGGCAAGTAACCGATTGAAAGGGGTGTTCTTGAAGTGGCATACTCAAAGGTAGCAAAGTAACAATAAAAATAACATATTCCACAACTGGGAGTTGAGGAGAGTAAATATATGCAAACCATTTTTCGTAAATTATGTGAGATAAGAGTGGTCTTCGACAAACCCTCAGTTCAAAAGAAGTGAAATCGCAATATTGAAATAAAATAACAATAGCAGAAAGCAAGATGCAAATACAAAAGAAACAACAAAGAAATTTGTGATTGTAAACTTCAAAGTTTTTCTCCACCTACTTCTTGAATTGTCCACAGTTGAATTGTTTACAATAAAATGATTAAGATGAAGTCATGAGCTAGACTAATAGCATATTTGATGCAATTCTACAAATGAGGTATGAGGAGGGTGGGATATATGCAGAGTTTATTCTGACCTTTGTAGGATAAAGAGACTGTTCGTAATAGGTTTTTGTGTAATAGTTCGAATCTCATTATAACAACAATAAAAATATATACAATATGATCCCACAAATGAGGTATGGATAGGAACTTTGTAACTCATAAAAACAAAACCCCACCAAGGAAAAAAACTAAACTTTACCTGAATCTGAACAAAACTAAAGCTAAAGCAGTAATTAACCAAATCTTCCCATTTATTTTTTTTCATGAAATCCAATTAACAGAAACATCGATAAAATCCAAAAAGGTAAACATCATAAATTTCAAGAAAATTCTATACCCAACTGGAAAATGAATATTAATAATGCAAAAATGAGAAACAGAAAAGAAAAGAGCTTTTCATTATAAGGTTAAAAAGAAAGAGCTAAATGAACAATTATCTGCTATTTTCAGTGGAATGCTAGATGATAATACCCCAGCACCCAACCCTTGTCTCAAACAAAGAAAACTAAGGTTTTCAATTGCACCGTGCAAATGGAAGTCTCTTGTGTAGTTGGATCTAATAATCACCCTTCCTAGACAAACAAATTACCACTAAAACTTAAGCCAGTATATCACCATCTAAAGTATTTTCTCATGGTTTCTCAATAAATCAGATCTAAGAGCCCATTCAACTATTTTCATCCTGGAAAGATGAAGTTGTCCAGTTAATTATTTCCGGGCATACAAAGTTAGCACATGAGCCTAATGCCATGATCTTTCAGCACACTTGCGTTCATGTTAACGCAACAAGTGTTATCATTTGTAGGTTTTAACAAAAAGAATTGAAGATATTTAATGACTAACCTCAATAATAGCAATTACACAATGTCCACTTGTTGGACTATAAGCTATACGAACAACAGGCGAACTAATATCAATCGAAGCAATCTTATTTTCCGTGTACGTATCGAATTCTGCCCAATTAAAATGCAATCAACATCATCATACAGTTTCTTAACAAAAAACAAGAAGTATATGTGATTCAATTTATACCGATTATATGGATTCCTACGGCGACGGCAAGAAGCGTCTGAGTGGGATGAAATATGAAAAGAAATCTACATAAAATCAAAAGAAAAAAATAAAGAATAAAACTCACTCCAACAACAAAAACATTAATAGATCTTAATAACAATATCGATCAATTAGGATAAGATGTAGATGAGACTGAAAAGATGGTTGAAGAAATGGCCTCACAATACAAAAGTAACAATGTACATCCATCTTATAATCATGCTTTTTGATGTTATAACAATATCGTTAACATAGAAAATAACTCCTTAACTTCTACTGTGGTGAAATGACTCGTAGAAAGAGGCAGAAAACGAAAGATAGAGGAGTTGTCATGAGTAAAGATCAAAGGCTTCTCCAAATGACTAAACAAAAAATTAGGAATAGGGAGGTTGCAGCTAGAACACATGAGATGAGATTGGTAAGCTAGCAAGATGTTTCTTTTATTAATTTTATGACTTTCTACTACCCCAAGAATTCTATCACTTGATCCTTCATTTTGTTTGTTTTTGTCTTATGTCGACATTTATATATGTTTATAAGGCCCATGAAGCATATTTGAAGTCTCAACGTTTGGAGCTTCTCATGGAGAATGATTACTTGAAAAAAAACTGTTAAGGTAAAATTTATTAGTTATTCATTTCGTCACCATATTGTTATTCCAAATTGTATTCATTTCTTAAAGAACTTAAACATCAATTTTTTTCTTTGTTAATCAATTTTGGAAAGACCATAACAGAGTGAATGTGCCGCCTCCTAAACTATTGAGGAGGACCATCTCAAGAGAAAAAAGTAACCGAATGTTCGTATCCTACGAATTTAGTTGAGATGTGCTAAAGATGGGCCAGAAACATTCGTAAGGTTCACAGTAACTGCAAAGCATGTTGTCATGATAGTGCCGACAGAAGCAACTTACTCCATTCCTATGAAAAGAAACTATTTTTCTTAATATCTTTCTTAATTCTTTTAGATTTAGTAATGCTGGAGTTACTGTGATATCCTAGTTTTTGTTTATTTACTTGTGTAGGCTCTTTTCATATCTGTGAATTAGAAAGGTCCGAGAATTAGTTGTCGACTCTGTTATGGTAGGAAACTAAACTTCTTCTCATACGTGCACACATAATTTATTTATTATTTTTGCATAAACGCGGACAGCTAAGCTCGTTGACATAGGAAGTAATGATGTATAAACATATATAACTATAATAATATTTGCACATAAAAAGATACAACAATATGTAGCAAAGATAAACAAAAAGAGTTAAAAAAAAAGCTGATAACTGTAAAGGGCAGACTGAAATAGTCATCGTTGAGTGAAATGTCACACTAATTTTTTGGTAGGCTATACTGATGATCCTCATTCTCAAGATCAGCTATCAGAATATAGTGGATGAGGCATTCAATATACCAACTCTCGTTTGCAGATGTCTATGACACCAAGATGCCCCAATAGTTTAAGATCAGAAAGATTGTCTTTACTTGATAATAGTGCAAGTTTATTGAGAGAAAAGTAACAGAAATATCGGTTAGTTTCAAGTAAAGTGGAAGAAGGTGTTTACTCTAAAACCACTACCAAGGACTTATCTTGATGGACAATGCCAGCAAAACGACAACTAATGGCAAACAGTTTAACTAAGAGCAGCCAGAAAGTCTGATGGCTGATTGAGTTAGAGTAGCCCAAGCAGAGAAGCCTGATCAGCAGATCAGTACTCAGATTATACACAAGCCCCATTATAATTAGTATCAAAACAATAACATGATTGTTTCACTTCAGATAAAAGATTTGTGGAAACATTCATCTTTGGATGAAAAAGTTAAAATTGATAGCACAAAAGGTTAACATTATTGGAAATTTAGTCCAACATAGGTGGATTAGTCGAGGCATGTGCAAGCTAACCGGGATACCACAGTTATTAAAATATGGATTTGCATAGACTAGGGTAAATCATTATTCAATTAATATGTACCAATCGTCAAAGAAATCAGTCTTCAGGAAATCTAACCTACTGTACAATTAATGGCTCCTCTGCACAACTTAATGGCTCTGTGAAAATAGTAAGAAAGCCATTTTTGATACCATAAACTATGTCTGTAAACGGCCTATCACCCACCTATGAAGGACATAAAATGGACAATCAACTTAGGATGGAGAAGCTTACGAAAAATTGAAAGAACCAAAATGTACCATGATAAGTTTTGATGATTCACAACCGAATTGATTTACAATTTCTTCATCTGTATCAGCTGGCTTTTTCGACCCTAAAATATACAGATAAAGAAAGTAGCAATTATAAATAGCACCAACTCCTACATATGCAAAATTTAACAAGAACTATTATACAGTGCATTTAACAATTTCTCTACCAAACTGAAGTGTGCTGTTAATAACTTAAGATTTATCTTTACTTTAATGCAGTGTAACATGATTCTTACTGAAATATAACATGATAATTCGTCAATGTTATTTCATCCTTCAATAATATAAAGGTTAGTTTTAAAGCACTGAATAGAGAAGGCCAGGGCAAAATTAATTGAACTCCGTTTATGAATAATATAGACTTCAAATCAGCTTCTTGATGACTTATATTTCTTAAATTTGAAAAATAAACATGAGAAATAAGCTACCACTGAGATGGTGTTAGGTAGAGTATTTGGTGGTTGATGCTCTATAGTTGATTATTCTGCTTTAAGTACAACCGCAATACTTGCATTGGTTATTTATCCATGTGATGCAGTGAAGCTGAGGGATGGCCTTGGCTCAGCGGTAAGCTTGCTTACCGTGGTGTGCCAGGGTCGGGGGTTCGAAACGCCCCTCCAGCGAAGCTGGGGTGAGGGCGCGTAGGTCAGGCCCGGAGTGGTCCCCCTCCCCAACACCTACGGAGTAGGTATGAACCGGGTCGTCCCCTTTATGCAGTGAAGCTGCTTCATTACCTTCACACAAACCTTCACTCAGTATCACTAAATAAAATTGGGCAATTTGAAGAGAACTGAAACAGAATTAAGCAAAAATTTAATACAATCGCTGACCTTAAATTGTTCGGAGAAGGCAAAAGCTCTCAATGAAAACTTCAACGGCCGAGGGGGAAACAGAGGTTTCCAGAATTATCTTGAGGACAGCAGATATTTATTGATATTTAACATTTGCCCATGTATTTGAGATTAATAACGAATTTGCCATTGGTCATTCCAAAACTCTCCGTGCTAGTGCTGAGAAGCATGCCTGTGTCAGCACAGGTCCAATATTAAAATATTTATTTATTTTTAAAATTTTAATATATTTAAATAAAAAAAATTAATAAAAGGGTTGCATGTGTTTTCTAGGATTTATCGAAATCTAACATGAGTTTAATATATATTATTTTAATATGTATTTAGATAATTTAAATTGTTAATTATTAGAATTTATAATATTTTTTAAGTATTTTTCAAATTAATATACTTACTTTTCTTGTCCAAATTTTCATGGCATTAATAGTAAATTATATTTTAAAAATAATTTAAGTTTTAATTATTGTGATTTATAACATTTTTCTTCTATTCCAATTTCAGTGACACTAATATAATTTCAAGAGCCGATCAAATATTTTATATCTTTTAATTTTTTTTAAGTTGCTGATTATTGTGATTTCTAATATTTTTCATGTAATTTTTTTGAAATATCTAACATATTAATTTATTTTTAGATATTTTAAGTTGTTAATAATTGTAATTTATAATACTTTTTATATAATTTTTGAATAATATATGATACTCTCCTTATCCAGAGTTTTTTGTCAATGATAGCTAATTATATTTTTTAAATAATTTAAATTTTTTATCATTGTGATTTATAATATTTTTTCTATCTCAACTTATGTGACACAATGCTTAAATGACCATAATAATTAATTAGGGATGATATAGTAAAATCACGACTGAAGAAGCTGAAGTAGAAATCAGTCAATTTTTAAAAATTTTTTGTTAATTATTGTTATTTACAGTACTTTTTATTTCATTTTCAAATAATATATGTTGTTTTATATCTTCTTTTGTCCCGTCCCAATTTATGTGGCACTAAACTAATATGTTATAGTCAATCAAATATTTTATGTTGACATATCATTTTGTTATTCTTATTTTTATAATACATAAATGACTTATAATAAGGAGTGATATAGTAAAATCATCGTTCGAAAGACGAAAATTTAATTTAGAACATTAAGAGTTAATTTCGCATTTTATGTCTATTTTATTTTTCATTAAATACCATTTATTTTCTTAATACCTAGATGACTCATAATAATTAATTAAGAGCGACTGATTATGTTATTACTATAAAAATTAATATTATTTTATCATATATAATAGTAATCATCGATAATTCACAGAAATAGTATATTAATTAAATACGGGATGCTATATTTGCATATGCAAAATATGATATTATTAAACATTATTGGATAGAGCATTATATTTATCTTTCACAATAATAAAATTTTACTATATATTTTTTTATTTCTTTTTAACTTGATACATATTGACCCAACACAAATTCTAAGAAAATATTCATTGGACATTTATTTTATTAAATTAAATTTATTAATTCTTTACTTTAAAAATTTAAAGTTCAATTTAAATATTAGTACTTTTATATAATAAAAAATAATTTTATAATTTAAATTTACTAAAATAAATAAATAAATAAAAAGATTAATTTTCTATATAAAAAGTCAATTAAAATAATAAAATTGATTTACTTTAAATATTTAGTTGCAATTAATTAAGATAATTTTTTATTTTGTCATGATTTATGCTGCACCGATAAAATTTTGAGAGTTGAATAGAACTTTTATCTATTTTTAAAAAAGTATTTTAACTTGTTAATTATTGTGATTTATAATAATTTTTACGTAATTATTAAATAATATATTTACTCCTTGTGTCCCAATTTATGTGGCTTCGATACAGTTTTGAGAGTCAACTAAAATTTTTATATATATTTTAAATATTTTAAGTTGTTAATTATTATGATTTGCAGTACTTTTTTATCTCAATTTATGTGGCATTGCTAAAATAATGAGAGTCAATAAAATTTATATATGTGGTAACAAATTATTGTGATTTGTGATAACAAATTAGTTTTGAACATGATAGCTAATTAAATAAAAAAAAATTACTTTCAATATGTAGTGATAGTTAATTAATATAAATTAATAGAATATATTAAATATTTAAATCATTATGATGAAACAATGAAATTATTATATATTGGGGCATGGTATGTAATTAAGTGGGAATAGAGGTTTTTTTTTTGTAAGAGTCAATAAAATTTCTATATGTCTTTTAAATATTTTAAATTATTAATTATTGTGATTTGTGGTAACAAATTAGTTTTGAACATGATAGACAATTAAATAAAAAAAATTACTTCCAATATGTAGTTATAGTTAATTAATATAAATTAATATAATATATTAAATATTTAAACCACTGTAATGAAATAATAAAATTATTATATATTGAGACATGGTATGTAATTAAGTGAAAGTAGTTGGTTTTTTGGTAATTGCAAGAGGTGGTCGAAACCACCTCTTCTATATAATAGAAAAGAAAAGTAGTATATAAGATATATATATATATATATATATATTGTCTGTGTATTTATTAATATTATATTGAGAAATTTTTTGTGTTTCTGGTCTTAAAGTTGGAATAATAAAATAATTTGGTCCCAGCTTTGGATGGATAAGATTTTAAGAGATATGTATCCTTTGATAAGTCTTTACCAGCTAATGTTTGAGCTGGACTAGCTGTATCATTACCCGATACAGTGGGTTTTTCCATTTTTAAAGAAGATGGAGAACTCTTTGGCTGGGTCTCATAAATTGGTTGAGTTTGTTGTGAAAGTTCAAAATGAAGGATTTTTATACGGTTTTGTAAAATACTTATATGTTCTAACATTTGTCCTTTTTCTTTTACAAGGTTTTCATTATCTTGTCTTAAAACTTCATTGGCTTGATTCAGTCTTTTAAAAGTTTTGATCATAGAGGAACAATGATCACAAAATATAATTTTGTCTGTGTTTTTATTAATATTATATTGAGGTTCTGATCTTAAAGCTAGAGTAATAAAATAATTTGATCCCAGATTTCTCCGGGCATAGTCTAGAGTCTCTGAGAGGTCATAAAAGTTTTTATAAAGAGGTGTTCTATAATCTTTTATGGCGTCCATTACCTCTATCCAAGTCTGAAACACGTCTTGCTGATGTCCTCTGAGAACAGGATAGAATTTAAACCTGTTAGTAGTATTTTTCTCAGTAAAATAATAACTTAATGTATTTAGAGCTGAAACAAAATAACTATTCTCTTCTATTATATGTTATCCATAAATTGTGCAATAGACATATTTACGGCTTGTCCACTAGCACATCTGGCTTCCGTCTAAAAGTTAAGTTAGATGGTTCGTAACATACCAAATTGTGGGGTCCAAAAATTATTCTATCTAATTTTGGTTGTTCTAGCATCGTAAGTGGTCTGAAATGAGTGTTGCTTATTAGTGTCTTTAGATAGTCTTGGGATGATGAGGCTTCTGCCTTACCTTTTTCTTTTCCTGTATTCATACTGAAACAAAAATCATTAGTTGTCTTCTTTAATTAATCTACTTAGTTGACCTGCTAAGTTATTATCTTTTTCTTTAATATGTTCTAAAACAATATTATAGATTGAAGTAGCATCTAGGAAATCTAACCATCTCCTTTTACTACTATTCTTATCGTTTATTTTCTGATAAAACTTTACTATAGCCTCGCAGTCTGTTCTTACTAGTATTTCGGGCTTATTTAATATATAAAGTTTAAAACTATTCAAATCATAAATTACTGTTAATGTGTCTGCATCTATGCTATTTAATTTTTTCTTTTCTTTATATTTTCCACTTGAATAAGCACAAATTTTTTCATCCTTTTTATCACTATATTTGTTAGGTTTTGCTTTTAATACTGTTCCCCATCCTTGAAGGCTTCCATCTGTTTCGACTATTAAATAATCCATTTCTAATGGTAACGTTGATACAAGATCGACAAGGAAGACACTAAAACACACTAAAATAGTCCATGATTTGAAGAACCGAGGACCCCTTTTGGTGACCCCTCTCGGATTCACTACACAATAACAATACAAACACGATAACAACAAGATTCTAATGTGTTCAACACCTATAATTAGCAAGCCACAAACTAAGATTACAACACAATAACAAGAACAAAAATGACACAACAAGATCTCAAGTTTGGACACCCAAAATCGAGAATGAACACAACAACAATAATAAGATAAAATGATAGATAACTTGACACACAATGCACGAACACTATGAACCAAAGTGTATATTGAACACTAAGACCCAAGAATTCATACAAATAACATCAAGTTCTTACGGTGACCTTAAGGGAACGGAATCCCCAAGCAACCAACGTTTCAAAACAAGCAACCAACACAAGTGATTCCACACTTGTCACAAGTGATATCCACACTTGTATGAACACACTCAAAGAGCTCTCAAAATATCATCTAAGTTATGAGAAAATGATCTAATATGTTCTATTTATAGCCTAGGTTACAACTTATCACATAATGACTAAAATGCCCTTAATGAGCCAACACTCCAAAGCTTGTTCCATTAGTTGGCCAGTCACCCAAGCACGAGTTCTTTACGTACTGATCCATAATCACGATCGTACTTGTATCATCCTTCCCTTCTTGAAAAAGGATTCGACCTCGAATCCGAACCTTCAAAACAATAAAGGAGACAAAAGAACACATATTCCTTATGACATGAGGGTTAAAGTTAGCATAATCAACAAAAAAATATCAAACCACGAGTGTACATTCTACACATGCCGTGGGAACTTAGGGAACAAGATACCCTTCTAAGCACCAAAAGAAATACTTGTCTATCCACCTAAGCGTGATAAGAGATAAGACAAAAAGAAAAGTGTACTTCCTTGGAGCAAGGACCATAGTGTACTCTAGGGTTCTTCATCATCAAGAGGTCAGAGTGGAATCAATACCTCACCTTCTTTGGGCCAAGCATCATCATGAGGTGTTCTCCTCATCAATCCGCAGGGCACATTAACTTCCCCTTCTTCCACCACCCTCTCGGGATCACCATATTCTCCATTATCTTCTTGAGGGGTTCCTTCACTAACATCATTTTTGGTCACTTTATCCCCAACAAAATAAGGATCACCCTTCACTAGTATAATGTTCTTTCGGTTTGGGCACTCGCTAGCTTTGTGACCCCAACCTTGATATTTAAAACAAACGATACCCTTAGGATTAGGAATGGAAGAATTAGTACCTTCAAGCTGTGGATACCTTTGGATTGTTTTATCAAATGGCTTCTTCTCTAAAGGCTTGTAGGACTTGTCCCACCCGAAGGTCTTCTTAGCATGATTGTTCCTTTTAACCTCAATGGCCGCTTCCACACTTCTATCTCCTTGCCTCAAGTTGTAGAGCTTTGTTAGTTGCTCTTGTTTGTACCTTTCCATGACATATCTCTTCCTCATAAGAGCTTTCAATTCATCCCAATCCAGAAGATTAAGATTGTCATTCCTTGCCCGTTGCAACCGCTTCGTCTCCCATCAAGTAGATGCATAACCTTCAAATTGAGCAATGGCATATGCGGCTTTCTTTTGGGAAGTTAACTCATTGAGTTGAAAAATCCAATTACATTGTAACTCCCAATCAAGATAGAGAGATGGATCACTAGTCCCTTTGAAAGATGGAAGAGTGATCTTAATGGAATTTAGGCTCGTGTCTGTACCCACATTGCCTCCTTAGTCCACTAGACCTTCTTGAACATGAGGTCAGTGTCCTAAGTTGCCCCTACCATGAGGAGCCGGTCCAACTCTTCCCCCTCGACCTTTATGTCCCCCGCCATAAACTCTTCTTCTATTGCACACAAATTCCGCAAAGAGAGTTGCTTCATCTAACCCCTCACTTCCATAAAGACCCTCACCTTCCACATCATTAATTTGGATTGATTGGTTTTGGTTTAGTGGTGCTCTCGGCATATCAAGGGGGTCTCGGATTTGGGAAGCTTCTTAATGGACTTGACTTTGGTTTTTTGGACAAGTAGGGACTTGATGGATGGGTTCATGGGTTGGTTTAGGTGGATTGAGCAATTGGGGAATGTATCTGGGGTGGTAGCATATCCACTAGTCGAGGCATGGTAGTGTTTCGGACTTGAATGGTTAGAATCTAAACGAACTTCCAATGTATCCATTCTCCTTGAAAAAGACCCTCCATCCCGTCCATACTTCCCTCCATCCTCTCCATTCGACCACTAAGATCATGTTTCACACTCATTATGGCTGCCAACAAAGCATTCATGGTTACCTCTCTCGAGGCTCTTGGACTACCTTCACCCGAAGCCATCGTACCTAATAAGAAATACTAAACAAAACACAAACAATAATAAGTTAAGGTTAGCAAAAATCACCCTCACTAACTCTCAAGCTCACACTTTTTCAAGTATCACTCAATTGGTCTCACAAGTGTTGGTACACCGTTTTTACTCCAATGAAGTTACTTGGTCCCACTTGCGGCTTAAGGTCGGAATGAATTTTTTTTTGCAACGACTCAAAATAAATTTGTACGGACTTGAATCAAAAGGCTACAACAAGTTTTCGAAAATATAAAAGTACACAAAGAAATGTAGACACGAATAAACGGACCCAAAACTAATTTACAACTTAGTAGACAATTACTAGTTTGTTAATCAGCAATAGAATCAACAAAATGCAACTAAGAAACAAAGATTAGAAACTAAGAAATCAAAAAAATCAAGCTTACTTATGCTGCGTGAATAGTAAAACGTGATGGCATGGCAGCCACGTAATTGGTTGCGGTCCCACACAATTTTTTTTAATCATCAATTTGAAGCTTTTGTCTTGATACAATTTGGAATTGATGAGTTTGTCTTTTGGTGGAAAAGTTCAAATCTTAGAAACTTTTTCAAATTTTAACTCAAAAAGTGAGATTTGACTTTACTATTCCCACAAAATAAGGTCCTTGAAATATGGAAAAGTGGTTGACAAGTCTTTGAAATGGTGTGTTCAAGTCTCTTCACCAACAACTTTTCAACTTTATCTTACACCTTTTTTGGATCTATGTTATACTTTATATTGATTAAGAGATGTCAAGATGTGAAGAACAACAAGATCTCAACAACAATAACAACAAGATCTCAACAACAATTTCTCAAGAACACCACCAATATTCACCTCCAAGTCCACAACAATTGCAACACGCGACCAAGATCAACAATATCAACACACGGCCAACTTCCAATTTACATCAATAAGGTCAACAACATAAGCTCAAACCTTTAGATCTAGACACTTTATTGTTGGTGAGAAAGAAGCCAATACTAGAAATAATCTAAACAAACAAAAGACTACAAGATCTAGCCACAAAGAAGCATGTCTCGGCCAAGAACAAGAACAACTTCTACACTTTCCTTTTTTTTTTTTGTATTTTGAAGCTAGCTAGCCCAAGATTGATATTGTGAAAACAAAATCAAGCCATGCTTTGATACCAAATGATACAAGATTGACAAGGAAGACACTAACACACACTAAAACAGTCCATGATTTGAAGAACCGAGAACCCCTTTTGGTGACCTCTCTCGGATTCACTACACAATAACAATACAAGCACGATAACAACAAGCTTCTAAGGTGTTCAACACCTATAATCAGTGAGCCACAAACTAAAATTACAAAACAATAACAAGAACAAAAATGAGACAACAAGATCTCGGGTTTGGACACCCAAAATCGAGAATGAACACAACAACAATGATAAGATAGAATGATAGATAACTTGACACACAATGCACAAACACTATGAACCAAAGTGTATATTAAACACTAAGACCCAAGAATTCATACAAATAACATCAAGTTCTTACTGTTACCTCAAGGGAACGGAATCCCCAAGCAACCAATGTTTCAAAACAAGCAACCAATACATATAATTCCACACTTGTCACAAGTGATATCCACACTTGTATGAACACACTCAAAGAGCTCTTAAAATATCATCTAAGTTATGAGAAAATGACCTAATATGTTTTATTTATAGCCTATGTTACAACTTATCACAAAATGACTAAAATGCCCTTAATGAGCCAACACTCCAAAGCTTGTTCCATTAGTTGGCCAGTCACTCGAGCACGAGTTCTTTACGTATTGATCCACAATCACGATCGTACTCGTATCAAACGTTAAGTCTGGATTGTCTTGTATCGTGTTTTTAAGTTGTTGGACTAATTTTATGTCTTCAGTATTAAAAGTTTTTTGGCATGTTGATCCTGTTTTAGAATATAATGGTTCTGCTACTTTACGTAAGTCTTTAATAAAAGCTGCAGCGTAATTTAAAAGTCCTAAAATTTTTTCTAAATCTTTAGTCTTGTCTAATTTATCTGGCATTTCTAAGACCTTTTTAGCCATGTGCGGTTGTAATTTTATTCTACCATCTCCAATAACTACTCCTAAAAGATTAATACTATTTTTACATAATTTCATTTTCTTTTTACTTATTATTATTCCATTATCTACAAATAATTTAAAAACTTTTTGCAAGTGTTCTAAATATTCTCTCATATTATTACTAAAAATTAAAATATCATCTACGTAAACTAATATAAAATTTTTATAATCTCTAAAAATACCATCCATTTTTCTTTGAAAAATTGGAGGAGTCGTCTTTAATCAGAACGGCATGACCAGTCATTCAAAATGTCCTTCTGGACATGTGAAAGTTGTCCATTCTATACTATCTTCATGCATTTTAATCTGCCAATATCCAGATTTACAATCAAATTTACTAAATATTTTTCTTCCTTGTATTCTGTTTATTAATTTCGTTTTGTCTAGTAACTTATATCCATCCATTACAGTATCATCATTTAGTCTTTTGTAATTTATTACCATTCTAACTTTTCCTCTTACTAATTCACTATGGTTTCTTACTATGAAAGATGCTGACCTATGTCTTGATGTAGATCTTCTAATTATTCCTAATTCTAATAGTTCTTTTATTTGTATTTCAAAATCTTTAAGGTCTTCATTTGTAGCCTCTATGGATGCGGTCTTTATAGTATATTCTGGATTAATTATTTCTAATTTCAGGTGATTTGATTGGATCCCAATGTTGCAGGGGTTTTTCTCCGATTATCTCTAGCTTGTCTAAGATTTGTATTATTTTTTCTAAGTCTTTTTGATCTTTTATTACTCCTATCTATTGTATATCCTTCTTAAAATTGTATAATTCTGTATCCATTTCTATTAAAGTATAGTCTTTTTCTATTTTTTCTACTACTAATAAATCTTGTAATTCTTCATACATTGTTGTCTTTTTATTATCATTACATGTACATTTTTCTTCTTTATCATATTCTAGTGGTATTTCGAGTTTTATTTGGTCATCTAAGTCTTCATCAGGCTTATCCTTAAGAAAACGATATCTAGTTAAAGTAGGTTGTGTCTGTACTGGTGAGTGGATGATATTACTGGCGAATATTACCCAATTTTTTATAACAAACATCCTCCTTATTTTGTACCATAAAGTCTAATCCTAACACAAAGTCTATTTTTATGTTTAAATCTCTAACTAGTATTTCACTAAGTGTATAAGATGGTTGGTAGAATTTTTCACAAGTATTAATAAAATTTATTTTCGCTTTTGGTATATAGTTTGTATAGGTATTATATGT
The DNA here is from genome assembly GCF_002878395.1 of Capsicum annuum. Taxonomy (NCBI): domain Eukaryota; kingdom Viridiplantae; phylum Streptophyta; class Magnoliopsida; order Solanales; family Solanaceae; genus Capsicum; species Capsicum annuum. The sequence continues at coordinate 100,125,313 of NC_061114.1, read as the reverse complement.
TCCGTCTATTTGCATCGATTCTTGAGGTTTTGGTAATTTTTTAATTAATTTTGCTGGTAAAATTATGCTGTTTAAAATGCTCCTTGTACATTCAGAATCAACTATAGCTAAAGTCTTGAACTCATAGTCTTAAATTTTTATCCATAATATATTAAAAGTGTGAAGACCCTTAGAAATATGATTTGAACTTTTTACCCTTGATTAAAATATTTTGCAATAGACAAAATAGTCTTTTCATACTTTTTTAATTATTAATATTTAATTTCTTTATAATATTATCTCCTAAAGTATATGGGATTATGACTTTAAAATATATGATAAGATACAATAATTATTGGTAAATTTTGAAGTTATCAATATTTTTGTTAAAAAAAAAACAATTACATTTTCTTTTTACCAATTATGAAGCAATTATAGTTGAACCTAAATTTCTTTAACAAACAAACAAAAAAAAAAAATTCTTACGGATTAGTTAATGTTGGAGTGTCTGCTTTAGTTTTGTCAACTTTTTTTCCCTACTTTTCCTTATATAACAAAAGTTTTTGTATAAGAAACTTAATGAACCATTTATTTTAGGTATTTTCAATTAATAATTATTAATTTTCTTAATGCCAAACATTAGACCTCGCGTATGTAGAATATCTTTTGTTTTTAGGGTCAAAATAAGTATGAGTAATTAATAATTTTATCAAAAAAAAAAGTAATTGTTGATTCCTTCTCTATTTAAATCGAACACTAAGTAATATTTAGCACTTTTAAATATAATTGGTCTAAATTATGATACTTAACTCCTTTAAGTCAATTAGAATTTTAAAAATAATCTCTTTAATGCTATTTAAGTAATATTCAAAATCAAAATTAACAAGAAACAAAGGACTTCGTCTACTTCTATTTTTTTTCTTATTTTGATTTTGAATCAAGTCTTTTTTTGCCTTCATAATCATCATATTTTGTGTCTTTCTTTATTTCTTTTTATAAATAACTTTGAAGATTATATATAAGATCTCAATGAATTCTTCCATCTTGATAATTTCTCGTGTTTCTCTTTCAGTTAAAAATATTGTTCGAAAAATTAGACGAATCAAGCATGTTGTCACTGAATGAAAACAACCCAATAAATCTAAGATTTCTCTTCTTTTTTTTCATTTTTATGTAATTGTGAGTTGATTTTGATTATGTTATTTAATTATATTTTGAAATATCATTTGTTAATATTATAGTTCGATCTTTTGTTAAACTTATTTGTTGAATTCAACATAAGGCTGTAGTTAAATCTCGAATTAAGATATTTTGAAGAGGAACCTATAAATTTAGGATTATAATTCGCTCTTTCAATTGTAGGTTTATTAATTACATTTGAAGATGGATCATGTACATTATTCATTGTAAATTGAGTTTAATCTATTTATTTATAGTCCTTAATTAAAAGACTTTATACTGAGAAAAATTAATTTTAAGTTCTCTTATTTGTTCTTGACATCTCATATACAAAGACGATTATGAATTCTGATGGGACAGATATAATCCTGGATAAAAAATTATTGGAAGGTGTAGTCTAGAGCAAGTGAGGAGCCTTGCTATAATTGCTCATAATTGCATACACCTACTGCGAAGTTTTGCATGCAATATTAAAAATCACTTGAAAAGTATGTATTTAATTGGTTGAGTTATCATAAAGCTACACTTATAAGATTTTATTGAGTCATGTAATTGCTTCCTTATTTTGGATGTGCTCCAAGCTTTAAATTTGCTCTTAGTATTAGTTCGATCTCTTGTGTTTGGAAGCTAAATGCACTTATTTTTGGACTAAATCTTAATTTATTAGTATTGAAAATATCTGCACATAAATTACATTTAAATAGTGAAAAACTTAATTGACGATATAGCTATCATGCGGTTAATTAATTATGTAATAGATGCGTCAGAACAAATAAATAAGGAAATATAAATTATAATTATCTGATATGAATACCTTATCATGTGGCCACACGTTCAACTGAATATATATATCGTCGTTTGAGTGTCTAGATGAAATTTTCTTGCAATTTTAAGGAGATATTGATATATTCCGCTAACATATTTGTATCTTAATCTAACAAGCTATTCATATTTACAATACTAATTCAACTAGCTTCATCATATTTACGTGCTCAAAAGATATTAAATTCAATCATTATATTAATATAATAAATTTTATTTTATTTTCATTATTTAAATAAATAATGTTTTGAATGTAACATCGGGTACACTAAATTATGACATTGAAATCAATGAAAATTTTAATTATTAAATTTTCCTTATTAGAGTTGTGTGAAAAGTCTAAAAATGACCAAGATTTTACTTCTTCGCTTTTTCTAAATTACTTATAATAACAATTAATATGTAGAACTTTTCTTATGCAAAAATATTTTTTCTATATTTATAATTTATAATATATTAAAAATGTGAAGCTCCTTAGAAATTTTGTTGTTTGTTGAATTCACACATATCTAGAATCTATAATTTATAATCTATAATCTATATCTATATCTATATCTATATCTATAATCTATAATCTATAATCTATAATATGTTAAAAGTGTGAAGGATCTTAGAAATATTGTTTGAACTTTTTGTCCTTCACTAAAAGTCTTTTCTTTAGACAAAATCGTCTTTTCATTATTTTTTCCTAATATTTAAGAATTAAAAATTAATTAAATATATTTATGGTAAAACTTTTCCTGATTAGAAGTCATCAGGATTTTATCATATTTTCTTAATTTAATAATTAAAATTAACTAAATATATTTATGGTACAACATTTTCTTACTAGAAGTCATCAAAATTAATGAAAATAATTTTTTTTATTAGTTTAAGAATTATAAATCAACTAAATTTGATTTTAAGAAGATTTAGAAAGTCTAGAAATAAATGTAAAATCATTAGAATAAGAAAAATTTAAGAAATATAGATTTTTAAAAGTTTTAAGTATGTAATGAGAATATAATCAATGATTTTGTAAAAATTTGAATTTAAAAGCAAGGAAAGTTTTAAATATATAAAAAAATCGTAACGCAAATATAGTTTAAATTGATGTGTCTCTCTTAGCTTGTGGCAACAAGAAAAAAAAGTGCTAAATGACAAACGCAAAAGTAATGATCCATCAACCACTTGAAACTTCTGGTGATGAAATTTATATGTGTACATGTTTATGTTCACATTATTATATTAAAATCTGAAAGGTTTTTGAAAAGTGATTTGAACTTTTAAGTTTTATTAAAAATCTCCATAATAAATAAAATTATTTAATTTTAAATAATCAAGCGCTACAAGTGTGAGGCACGTGAGATTAAACTAGTTCTTGCTAAAACTTTGACTGTACTAATTTTTTTCTTCATTACATCCATTCCTTCAAATGGTATCGTCATTGATTTTCTTTGTCTAACTCTATTATTTTCAGCAAATGTATTTAATAATTCTACTTCTAATAAATCTTCCTCTGTAATTGCCTATTTATGTTTTTCAGGTTATAAACTCTCATTTCTAATATTTTTTGTCTTTTCTCTAATTCTAATAATTGGTTCAGGTTGTTTCTTGTGAAAATTACTTAAATTGTTTGTTGATTTTTGAATTTTTAAGATCTTTGCAGTTTTTTCTATACGTTTTATGCATCCTTCTTTGTAACATTTCCTATTTTGTTTTTACTTGGAAACCATTTACAAAAACAACACTGATTACTGTCTAATCCTTTTCCTTCCTCAAATTCATGTTCACATTCTTCTATCAAATTTACTAAATTATAATAGTCTGAGTTGTCTTTTCTAATCCTATTTCATTTCTCTAACTTCTCTTAATTTATTATCTACCTCTTCTAGCTCAGTCCAAACTTTTTCTCTAGATTGTGGAGAAAGTTCGAATAATTTAATACTTAATTGCCTATGTTACAATAATACGTTATATAAATTTTTAGTAGACTCAATTAAAAAGTTATTAGCAGAACAATTGCCTAAGGAGATAGCAATGAATTCAGAACTACCATAGCAAAGACCCAGAATTTCTTTAATTTTAAGAGAAGAAACAAGATCGCCTAGAACTGGAACAAGACTGGGATTATTAGACGGAGACAGTGACGAGTATGAACGAGAATACAACTCAGTCATGGATCAATTTGCCTAAGACCCAACAGTAGATGGTAAAGACTTATCAAATCCGTTGACGGTTGACACTTTTCCTGTCTTAAATCCATATAATTTTGTAAACAAAGTACATACTCTACTAACAAGCCAGGATCCCAGTAATGAATTAGTAGTATTACAACAAAGAGCTTTAGTAAATTTAGAACAACTAAGCATTAATCATTGGTCAAGAATTAAATTTTTTTTAAATGATTACTTTTATTATTGTACAATTAGTGGGAACTCATTTGATCAGACTCTAGGAGCTAGATCATTTAATAAATTACCAGGAGCTCTAGGAAGAGAGATAGAAGAAAAATGGTCCAAGAGATAAGGAGTAATACAAAATCGACATTTGTGGACTTCAAATCTTAACAGTCCTGCTACTTTGCCTAAGTTTTTAATAAAAACTCTAGCATAATTTAAAAGTCTTAAATTTTTTTTGTAAATCTTTAGTCTTGTCTAATTTATCTGGCATTTCTAAGACCTTTTTAGCTATATGCGGTTAGTATATATTTTCATTATCTGACATATATTCGTCTACATTTATTAAATTTTCATTAACATCTTCTATTAATTGTGCATTTCTAAATTTATTATTGATTCTTCTTGGACAAGTATTTGCTAAGTGTTCTAT
>NC_061114.1:100092175-100117522 GCF_002878395.1 Capsicum annuum | reverse complement strand
TTATTATTATTTCTAGTCTTAAGATATTTTATTAAATGATATTCTAATTCGGATATTGTAGTAATTAGTTTATCTAAGGTTATAGGGTCTTCTTTTGTTGTACTAAGTCTTTTATATTCTATGTATAAACTACACAAATTATTTTTGATTTCTTTTAATGTTTTTGTATTTTTAGGTGGTGTATTCATTAAGCCAAATAAAAAGGATACATATCTCTTAAAATCTTATCTACCCAAAGCTCATGGTTAATATAAGTTATTTGTTCTCTAACTTCTCTTAATTTATTATCTACCTCTTGTAGTTCAGTCCAAACTTCTTCTCTAGATTGTGGAAAAAGTTCCAATACTTTAATACTTAATTATCTATGTTGCAATAATACGTTATATAAATTTTTAAATTATTCCTCTAAATTTCTCTGAGACCAATAATATTCTGAATCTAATATATATATATATATATATATATATATATATATACTAACCAATGAAATATGAAAAAGACATAAAATCTAAAATGTTCACTATTATTATTTAAGTAAAAATTAATAGGTGGCACAAATATGGTAGCCCTTTTAAGGTTTAGCCATTTCATTCGTTTCATGCACCAAATTATGAGGGAGGAGAAAACTTGAGTAACTCATATAGGGATTTTATTGTTCTCTTATAATAATAAATAAAAAAATTGGGGAACAGTTTTAAAAAATATATAATTTTTGATCAAAGAAAAATATCACATCACCTCCATTAATACCTAACTTACACCAACATATTTGAAATTATCCTAAGCATGATCAAACTCTAACTTGTAAGAGCTTGTCTTCATCAATATAAATAAAGGAGGTTCATACAACGATTAACCAAATAAAAAAAACAAAATCATACATCGATACCAAGAAAATATTATATTTTTCCCTTAATCAAATGTAAAACTATCATATCTACAACAAATAAAAGTGAAAATGACACAATATTTTTCACAACAAATAAAAAATAAAACTTTAAATTTTGGTGTAGCACGTGTCTCATTCTCGACTTATAGATAAAAAATAAATATTTGTTAATGTACAATCTGTGAACTCTAGCAAAAAGATATATTATAGACTTCCATCTTGAAAAATGCATATAATTAACAATGTTATCTCCAAAAAGTAAAATTTAATCACCGCAAATTTTTGATGGAAAAAACATAATCGGGAAAAATATATATTACTTAATTAGTAAACAAAGTGAGGTTTTCAAAGCTCACAATGGGTCAGTCGATTGAGAGGAGAAAATTGAATCATCTTTTCTTCTTTTAGTTTCACAATATAGCACGATATGTTAACGTCAATCTTTCTTTGTCAAAAAAAATAATACGCAATTCAAAAATAAATATATTGTGCAATAAATAGATTTAAAAATACATACAAGAAAAAAAGCATATGAAACAAAATTATCTGAAAAAGAAGACACCTCCTTGAAATTCAAAAATGAACTCTCTCTCTCTCAATAAATATATGCTCCAACAACATATCTTCGTAATTACTACAAGAAACGTATGTAAAAGCAATATACGGTGCATTTGCGAAATTGAATGATAAAAATTAAATAGGCAACTAAATGCTTTGAATTTAGTGGATAAGTAAAGACGACAATTATAGTGAAAGATGAAAAGTTGATTAATTGAATTTAAGAATTTTTAGGCTATTAAAAATGAAATAAATAGATAAATGAAGGAAAAAGCTCAAGAAATGACAAAAAATAAATGTGAAATGGAGGTTACAAGAGAAGACACATCATCTTGTCTTATTTCTCCTTTATATAGAGAGAGATCTATTATAACCTTACTACCTATCTACTTGCAATGCAGTAGCATCAGAAAAATTATCCTAGAAAAAAGTGAATGGAGTGTGGACACTACTGCAGACACATAACTTTTGCTAAATTTGTTTATCATACGTCTATTGTTGCATCCTAGTGCACACGCAAGTGTACATGGTCTCTCAAATAGTAAAATGGCTTTTAAAAGCTAAGTATCAATCTCACAGGGACTTGTGCTTAGACAATCTAATTCTAGTATTACTACCAAGATTAAATCAATGCAAAAGTAATCAATAGCATTTGAAATTTGAATACGTAAAATAACCGTAAGCAATGCGATAATATAAAGTGCTTGAACAATAACGAGGAGAAATCTAGGGATAAGGCACTACGAACAATCCTACTTAGATATATGATTTCGTCAGTTTAGTTAATTATCTTGGTTGTTGGTTCATGAGGTTGAGAATATAATTAGCGAATGGTCATCATCTAATCGTCCATCTAACTTAGACCCACAACTACATCATTGAGTTGAGATGTGAGAACTAAGTTAAACGTATTTATATTTCATTCTGTATATGAACCAAGTGGGGTGAACTAGGTATATTCCTATCCTAACCACAAATTTCAACTTCAATCCCTATCCTATAAGATCCCACGCCATATATCCCACGTTCTAATAAATTATTCCTACTTCCAGGATCATAATAGAAATATAGATTTATCCCAAGGATAGAGAATCCATAGAATAGTAAATAAAAGGATATATGAACAACCAATAATAATAAATAACATTAATCAACTCAACTATAAGTTCACATAATCATGTTCTTGGTTTCAATCCTAGATGAGAGTGTTTAGCCAATTATGAAATTGCAACGAAGCATTATGTTGAAATTCATGTATATAATCCAAAAGTAACTAAAGAAAAAGATTAAAAGCCCTAAGAGAAGCCTCCTCAAGTGTATTTCAAGCTCCAAAGATCGTTCAAGATGTGTACAGTAGCATAGGAGTGTCCTATTTATAGTTGGAACCAAGAGTCCTCTTTGAAACCATGGGTGTGCCATGCTAGTGAATTGGCGCGATAAAGGCGTGTAATGTCTTTAATGAGGAGGATTACTGGAATTTGAAAATTTTGGTTTGTATCTAAAGGCATGTCATAGCCTTAACGCGGAGATCTAAGGGAGTGGCATGCCTTTGTGCTCAGAATTTTCAGATTTCGTCCAAGTAAGCTTTATCCATTTGACATTGAATTCCTTACTTCGTGGGCGTTTTTCCATCATATGACATTGAATTCCTCACTTCGTGGGCGTTTTTCCATCATAGTTAGACTTTGTTTTGCTCTTGAATATCAATTTTAAAATCTCACATGACCTCCTGTATTATCAAATACCACAAATTAGTGCTTAGACACAATAGAATCCAATACAATCAACTAGAACAATACATAGCTCAAGCTAGTAACACTAATTTTCTCATCCAAACTCTAAGTGATTGTTTTCATTCCAAACATGTTTTAAACACCATAAACATTATAAACAAGTACTTGAACACTTATATGCTCAATGGTATGGATATCCACTCATTACACACACAAAAAGTCCTCAAAACTAGATTAAATACATGGTAATTATGACACTTAGGTGCATAAGTCCACCTAAGATCATTACCCCACACTTAAAGCCTTGTTCATCTTCGAATAATTCCTTACATTAAGCATAATATAAGTAAGACACCAACATCAATACTACAACAAGCAAGACACTCAAGCTAGCACTACAATGACTACACAAATAACAAGTTCTACATCAAGCATGTCACATACATTTAAAAACTCATGAACAATACTTCAAAACATCCTAAAATCAAGAATTAACTCCACCAAGTTGGTAAACTCATGCATATTACTCAACCAAAGAGATCATATGAGTCACCTCACTATCACCCAACATGTTCCCTCATCACATGAGAGTTACCCATATTCACTCACAGATATATAATTCACCATAAGAATGGGTATAAGAATTAAATTTTACGCACTCTCACAAAGAATTCTCATGTAACATAAGATGAACCATCCGCTTGCCCTTAGTATAGTCCACTAGATTAGAACATCAAGGACAAAAATCAAATAGCACTTTAAGAATTGTAATGTAGGCTAAGGGACGGGTAGCTAAAAACTATTCTGGCTAGTAATAGTAACTATCTTCCCTAAGCGCTTTAATACATCACTTTATACATTATATTCTTCTCAAAACAACCAAAGCTTCACCACTTATAACTTTCCACACTCTTTTGTTTTGCCCCATCTCTTTAAGCTAGTTCACATATAATAATGAGGGAGTATTTTCTCTCAACACATGATTCAATTTTGCATAATTTTTTTCATTACATTACCCCCAACCACACCACATAAACTTTTTCCACACCAGTAGTTACTATTTTGGGGCTTTACTTTCACCTTTTTCGTTCTTAAAATTCACTCTCCTTAACCTTATAAAATTTTTAACTAAATCGCTTCGAAGCTTTGAATCAAATTATTACGGTCAATAAGAAAGGGGAACAAGGTACCAAAGAAATAGGATAAGGTTCAATGGGGTTAACCAACATTATGCACAAAGGTAAATAAAAGAGGGTATAAAAATGGCTATCAAAGAAATGTCTATATCATCTCCAAAACCCAACATTCTTTATTTCATTTTGTACACATATCAGGCAAGTTCTAGACATTAAAATGCAATAAGAAATACAACAAGAGCCTCATAACACACATGACACGTGCTCAAATCAAGTATGATTAGTATAGACTCTAAACCAAGTAATAGCACGAATTCATGATTAAGATAATATTGTACTAGAATCATATAAATGAGCCTAGGAGTCTCAAAAGTAGTCATTCAACACAATCAACATGCTTTCACATTTAAAACAACTTGAGCCATATAATCATACATAGAAACTAGCAAGACATCTCACTTATTTCTAATACAAAAATTTTAAAATTTACTCCTAAAAATAAAAAAAGATACTGAGTTCAAAGGGCGCCCCCTTAAAAAAGAATTAAAAGAAACACCAAGGAGTGTGTAAAGTGTGCCCCTACTAGACCGACACCAACTTAGATTAACAAACAAAGAGAATTTTTTTTATAATTTTTTCAAATTTAGTAAACTAGGAAAAAAATAAAACAAAATCCTATTGCAGCACTTCACCCTAAACCATGAGAAGATTCCCCACCCCATACTTAAAAACACACTTTTTCTCCAAAGTATAATTCAAAAGAAAGGGTAGAAATACTCTATGAGGCCTCTAGGCCTAACTAGCATCATCTTAAATCATTAATGAGTTCTGGTGGATTCCACACCCAGTCTTTGTCATGATCTTTAGCTTAGATCTCTTGTACTCAAACTTTTCTTCAACCTGTAACTCAAAACACAAATAAAAACAAACGTGATACTAACGAAAAACTAAGAATAAAATAATCTACCTTAACTTGATTTGCTTCCCAAGTAGCACCTGATTTAGTGTCGCAACACGACTCACATCACTACTTCTCAATCGTATTCTTTTATCTTTTTCCTCCTACTCGAAGGCCATCTTCTCACTCTTTTCTGACCCCTTGAGTGTGTACTCTCAAGGTCTATATCTTTTTTAGTAACACTCTTCTCAAGCTCTTTTTTCAGCTTAATTTTTTTGGGCATAATTGGTGGTTTGGTCAACTCTATGAGTTGGTTTGAAAAAGTCTTTTATGGTGCACACTACACCACCTCACACTCATCCATTTCCATAGCCGTTATCATACATAGATCCTTATAGTACAAAGCTGGATTGAGTGGTTTGTATACTTTAAAGACCACCTCTTCATTATCCAGCCTCATTTTTAAAGTGGTCTCTCTTATATCAATCAGTGTTCCTCCCATCGCTAAGAATGGATGTCACAATATGATTGGTACCTTGTCATCTACTTAATAATCAAGAATAATAAAGTTAGTAGGAATAATGAACTTACCAACCTTAATGAGCATGTCTTCAATGATTTTTTTAGGCTGCACTCTCGTTCTATCTGCCATTTGGAGCACCACAGAGTATGGCCTTAACTTCTCCAAACCAGGAGTATTAAAACAGATAAGGGCATCAAGTTCATACTTTTTCCTAAGTCACTCAAGATATGGACCACATCATTATCACCAATTTGTATGGTGAGTGTGAAACTTCCTAGGTCCTTCAACTTCTTTGGCATCCTTCTCATAACAACTGAACTACACTCCTCAGTAAGTACCCCTATCTCACTATCACTCAGCTTTGTCTTATTGATCACCACATCCATCAAAGACTTGGCGTACTTAGTCATACCCTGTAAAACATCTAACAATAGGAAGTTAATAAGAAGTTTTCTGAACGTGTCAAAGAACTTCTTGAAATATACATCCTCCTTAGCCTATTTAAGCCTTTGAGAGAATTGTGGTGGTGGTGTTTCTTGAATTCACTCAACTTTCTTAGTTTTCAGGTATTCAGACTTTCCTGAAATTTTTGCATCTTTGGCTGCAACTTGCGTCTCCTCTGCCTACTTTGGGACTAACTCTACCTGTACCTCTTGATTTTTCTTGAAAGGTCTGTCAATGAGATCTCTACCACTTCTCAAGGTGATTGTCATTACCTGCTTCAGATTCTCTATGTCACTTGGCAAGGCCCCTTGAGGTCTCACATTCTGTGTCTGAGCTAACTGTCCCAATTGTGTCTCTAAATTCTTTTGGGCAAGTTGCTGATTTTTTATTTCTTCAGCCATTTGTTCTTGATTTGCCAGGATTTTTTTCAATGTTTCTTCAATATTACTAACCTGCATGTTTGGCTGCTACTGAAACTACTGAGTTTGAACTTGATTGTTTCCCCATGAATAGTTGAGATAACTTTGTCGCTTGTGATTATAGGCACTACTATAATTTCCCTTATGTGCATTGCCCACAAAATTTATCAACTCTGAATTTGCTCTATATGATTCTACAGAGTAGCCACCTATACCAAAAATTTCACACCATGATGGGGTCTGTCGAACTGCATTTACCTGAGCATGAGGTTGGTTCATACTCAACTTACTAAACTGCATCATTATTTGATTTTGCAAGGCTGACAGTTGAGTAGCTAAAGATGTGACGCTATCCACCTCAATCATACCTGAAGGCTTTTTCACCGCACTTCTAGAAATATCACCATGTTAATCAAGATTACCTTGTACAATTTAATTCAGGAGAGTATACATCTCATCATACGTTTTCTCCAACGCTTGACCACCTGCAGCTGGATCTAACAAAAATTTTGTGTTATGGTCAAGAGCTTTAACAAAATCGTGAGCCAATACCTCATTCGTCTGTTGATGGTGCGGGAAGTCTATGAGAAAAGATTTGAACCTTTTCCAAACATGATATAATTTCTCATTCCCGTTCTGCTTAAAACTTAGAATCTTACTGCGTAGCCTTATACTCTTGCTTGATAAGAAGAATCAGATAAGAACTTCTTTGTCAGATCTTCTCTTCAACCATTTCTTTGCTTTCCCTAAAAATGAGAAGGGGAAGAGTGTGACCCTTACATAGTCTGTGAAGACTCCAGTGGAAATAAAGGTGTCACTAATCTCCAAGAAATTCTATAAATGGACCTGTGAATCCTTATGTAACAAGCGAATGAACTGGTCACTACTGTGCAATAGTTTCACCATATTCTGTTTAAGCTCGAATCTACCTCTAGGTTCCAGTTTGTAGATGAAGGAGGCAACAATAGTTGCGGGTGGGATTGCCACTTCGCGTACTATCTTGTAAGTTGGTTGATCTTCAGCCATTGGTGCAGGAATAGATTCTTTCTAATGAATCTGAGGTATTCGATAGAGAAGGAGTGTTTTTCTCCTTAACTAGCGTAAGCATCGCTCAGGTTTAGGATATGGGTCAACCAAATCCATTTTTCTTGCTAGCTTACTCAAGTTTCAAACCTGGACCAGCAAATTCAGAAGCTAAAATCAAGTTGTTAGTACTTATTAAGCAAAATAGCAAAACTAAAATTAAGGCAGTTGTCAATTTTCAAGTCCCTGATAACGACACCAAAAACTTGTTGCGTTCTAGCGCACACGCAAGTGTACGTCGTCTACCAAGTAGTAAAATGCTCTTTAAAATTCAAACATCGATCCCACAGGAACTTGTGCTCACAACAATCTAATTCTAGTATTACTATGAACATTAAACTAGTGCAAAAGTAACCAATAGCGTTTGAAATTTGAAAATGTAAAGTAACCATAATGAATGCGATAATATAAAGTGCTTGAAAAATTATGAGGAGAAATCCAGGGTTAAGACGCTACAAACAATCCTACTTATTGATATAATTTTGTCAATATTTTTAATTATCTTGGTTGTTGATTCATGAGATTGATAACATAATTAGGGAATGGTAATCCTCTAATCGTTTATCTAACTTTGACCCAAAACTACATTGTTTAGTGGGAATGTGAGAACTAAGTTAAACACATTTATATTTCATTTCGTATATGAACCAAGTGGGGTGAATTAGGTATATTCCTATTCTAACCACAAATTTTAACTTCAATCTCTCTCCTATAAGATCCCACACCATATATCCCACGTTCTAATCTATTGTTCCTACTTCCGGGATCATAATAGAAATATAGATTTATCCTAAGGATAGTGAATCCGTAGAATAGTAAATACAAAGATATATGAACAACCAATAATAATAAATAACATAAATCAACTCAAATATAAGCTGAAGTAATCATGTTCATGGTCTCAACCCTAGATGAGAGTGTTTAACCACTCATGAAATTACAACGAAGAATTATGTTGAAATTCATGTATATAATCCAAAAGTAAATAAAAAAAAAAGATTAAGAACCCTAAGAGAAGCCTCCTCAAGTGTATTCCAAGCCCCAAAGATCGTCCAAGGTGTGTACAATATCATAGGAGTGTCCTATTTATAGTTAGAACCAAGAGCCCTCTTTGAAACCATGGGTGTGCCACGCTAGTGAATTGGCACGATAAAGGCGTGGCATGTCCTTATTGAGGAGGATTACTAGAATTTGAAAATTTTGGTTTGTATCTAAAGGCATGTCATGGCCTTAACGCGGAGATCCAAGGGCATGGCACGCCCTTGTGCTCAGAATTTTCAGATTCGTCCAAGCAATCTCCATCCATTTGGCGTTGAGTTCCTCACTTCGTGGGTGTTTTTCCATCATCACTAGACCTTGTTTTCTCATGGATATCAACCTTAACATCTCACATGAACTCCTATATCATCAAACACCACAAATTAGTTCTTAAACACAATGGAATCCAACAAGATCAACTAGAACGACACATAACTCAAGTTAGTAACATTAGTTTTCTCATCTAAACTCTAAGTGATCGTTTAATTCCAAACTTGGTTTAAACACACCATAAACATTATAAACAAGTACTTTAACACTTAGATGCTCAATTATATGGATATCCACCCACTACGCACGCAAAAAGTTCTCAAAACTAAGCTAAATACATAGAGATTATAACATTTAGATTCATAAATTCACCTAGGATCATCTATTTTATCAATTTGTCAAATGAAACTTTTTTTTATAACAAATGAAACCTTCATGTCTTGTAGATATTAAACAATGTATGTTTGCATAAAAATAACATTCAAAGTGAAACATAATTGTCTCAAAAATCACATTCATGTTCCCAAAAAACACTTTCAGAATTAAAATAGACAAATAAACTAAAAAGCCACACAAAAGAAAACAAAAAGAAAAAAAGGTTCAGAAACTGATACAAAGCCACACAAGGAAGTTGATCAATACACAAGAAAACCACAACAACGTCTTCTTCGAATTTATCAGTTGTTTCAATACGTTTCCCATTTTAAAGCTTTTCATCGGACCAACTTTATCGACAAATAGAACATGGAGCGGAAGAAGTGATATAGGTTTTTCGATTTCTACCTCCATTTTATTTACTTGATTATTGTTGACTTGATGCGTCCTTAAAAGAAAATTTAATTAGGGTATGTATGTAAGTTATTTAATATTAAGAATAGAAAAAAATATATAATAAAATTCTCTGGATTTAATAAATTAAATAAATAAATTAAAACAATTATTTTCAGTATAGGAATAAGTAAACCAAAATGAAGGGATTAAATGATAAAGAGTTTAGTGGAAAATAATTATTTTTCGTACCAATAAATGAACTGTTATGATAGAGACATATGAATCCTTTAATGGGAGTTTTAAGAAACAATTATCTTTCCAATGTTGTTTATTTTTACTTTTTAAAGCAAATCAATCAAATGAAAAGATTGAGAAAGAAAAAATGCAACAAAAACAAAATAATAGTAATAATAAATAAATAAATAAAAATTTAGTTAAAGAGAATTGCTACATTATCTTTATGATTTACTAAGCTTATATAAATATATAAATCCGATCTCTATTTATTAACATACATTAAATATTAGATTTAATTGTATACTATGTGAATATCATATATATATATATATATATATATATATATATAAATGGATAACAATAAATAAAAAATATTTTTTCAAGAAAACTAAATTAATGAGGAAAAAATTATAATTCCTTTCCCTTATTCCACAATCTTTATTTTTTAAATAAATAAATAAATGTGTGAAATTAGTTAGCAAGAACAAGAATTTAATACAAAGTTCATTAATTGAGAAATTACGGAAAAAAATTATTAATTTGTCTACTAGTTCAACACCTAGCACTTCTAAAACTCCTGATAGCAATACCTTTACGCCTAAAACTGCTGATAGCAATTATTTTATGCCTTATTCTATAGCAGAAGTTAATAGACATCTTGCTATGAGTTATGCTCCTGGTAAAGATACTTCTTTTGATTATTTAAAGATTGAAGTTGAAAACTTGAAAAAAAAGATTAAATCTCTTAAACAAAATAAAATGATTTGTGATCACAGAATTTTGCAAATCGAGAAAGATATTTCTCCCACACAAATTTCTAAAGGAAAAGAAAAAACTTCCAAAGAAAGTGAATCAGATGATATTCAAAATTTTCTTGATTTAAAAAATGATTATTTTTTAGGAATGATGCAAATTGTTACTGCTCATAAATGGTATATTAAATGTACTATTTTGATTGATAATCATTTTTCAGTAACTAATATTGCTATGATTGATAGTGGAGCTGATGTTAGCTGCATTCAGGAAAGATTAATTCCAACAAAATATTTCCATAAAGCCACTCATGTCGTTAAATTTGCACCTGGACATACTCTTGATATAGAGTATAAATTGCCAAACACTCATATTTGCCAAAATAAAGTATGCATACTACATTTCTTCTTTTTGATAAAAAATGAGTTATACCCTTCAATTATACTTGGAACTCCTTTTATAAATGATATTTATCCTTATACTCATATTGATGCAAAAGGATTTACGGTTACTTACAAGAATAAGAAGATATCCTATTCTTTCGTTACAGATCTCGTAACTAGAGATATTAATGCTTTAATTGATATGAAGCAAAAACATCTTAATTTTTTACAGCTTGAATTGCTTAGCATGCATATTTGTGATACTATGAAATCTGTTAAGATACAAGAAAAAATTAAATTAATTTCTAAACAAATAGCTGTTGATATTTGTGCCGATCACCTCAGTGCTTTTTGAAATTGCAAAGAGCATATTGTTACTCTTCTATATGAAGACAATTTCTCTAAGAATAATATCCCAACAAAATCATGACCTTGTCAGATGAATGCTGAATTAGTAAAATTCTACAAAAAAGAGACTAATAATCTGTTACAAAAAAGTTTGATAAAGCCTTTCAAATCTCTGTGGTCTTGTACTACTTTCTATATTAAGAACACAGCAGAAAAAGAACGTGGTGTTCCCAGGTTGGTAATAAATTACAAACCTTTGAACAAATATTTAAAATAAATTAGGTATCCCATCCCAAATAAAAAAGATTTGTTATCCCGTCTATATAATGTCAATAAATTTTTAAAATTTTATTTAAAATCTGGACATTGGCAAATTCAAAATTTTAAAGAGCATACTTATAGAACTGTTTTTAATGTGCCTTTTGGGCAATATGAATGGAATGTTATGCCATTTGGCTTGAAAAATGCTCCTTCTGAATTTCAGAAGATAATGAATGATATATTTAATCCTTATATGGATTTCATCATCATTTATATTGATAACATTCTTGTGTTTTCTAAAACATTTGAACTGCATATCAAGCATCTTGATATTTTCAAAAAAATTGTGATACAGAATGGTTTAGTGATATCTAAGCCAAAAATGAGTTTATTTCAAACAAATGTTAGATTCTTAGGACATAATATCTGTCAAGGGAAGATTACTCCTATTCAAAGATCCCTTGATTTTGCTTCTAAATTTCCTGATGTCATAACTGATATGACTCAATTACAAAGATTTTTTGAAAGCTTGAATTATATTTTTCCTTTTTATGAGAATTTATCTTGTGATTTAGCCCCATTATATGATAGGCTGAAAAAGGACAATAAAGGAGCATGAATGGATAGTCATACAAATCTTGTTAAACAAATTAAACAGAAGGTTAAAACCTTATCATGTGTAACTTTAGCCAATTCTGCCTGACAAAAAATAATTGAGACGGATGCGTCTAATATTGGTTATGGTGGAATATTGAAACAAGTTAATCCCCATAATAAAACTGAACACTTGATGAGATTTCATTCAGGTAAATGGACTGATAGTCAGAAGAAATATGCTGGGGTAGCTCATGAAATGCTAACCATTGTTAAATGTGCTTTAAAATTTCAGGATGACTTTTTATAATCAAAAGTTTTTGATAAAAAATGATGCCCAATCTGTGAAGTATATGTTTGATAAAGATTTTAAATATAATGCTTCAAAGTTAATATTTGCAAGGTGGCAAACCCAATTAGCCCCTTTTGATTTTAAAATTCAGTATAGAAAAAGAATTGATAATTCCCTCCCTAGCTTTTTATCTAGAGAATATCTCAATTAAAATGAATTTTTATGCATTATTTCTTACTGAAGAAACTTTGATTACTATATTAAAGGTAATTTCGTTATACGAAGACATTCAAAATCTCATAATTGATAAAATCATCCATGATATGGTTGAAAAAGAATTTTCTGTCTTCAATTATGAAGAGATCAGAGATATTGACCGGTATGATCTGAAAATATCTGATTAATTATCCCCTTACAGTATGGCTACTGATCCATCATGGCAGATAGCTAGAGGAAAAGGACAGGGTGGATCAGAAGAAAGATCAGCCTCCGACGGAAAGGAAAGATTATCCCTAATAATTAGATTATATTCAGGATCGTCATACGGATCCTCCTCTAATTACCCAGTTATACAAATGAGAAATATGAGTTTGATAAACTCTAAGGTGTCGTAGAAAGGCGAATCTTCATCATCAACTCAGTCGATTCATCTGGATGATATTTCAGAAGACAGACCGTTATACGAGCAATTACAAACTTATCTGGTAGCTCAAAAGAGTGATACATTTGCTTCGATTGAGAAAAAAAAGGACCATGATGATATCAAGTCCTATGAAAAATTGAAAACAAAGAAATGATATTTTTTGTCAAAAATTCTGAGATTCAGAGGCAAAATGAACCATGAAAGATGCTCCACAAATATTTGATAGACAATCTATATTTTTTGGGTGAGTCATACAAAACCCGTATTTATTATGAGACTATTCTCATTTCCACAGGTAGTGCAAATTCGAGCACTTTTCTTGATATAACTCAGAAGAGAATGTTTATAGCTTCTAAAAAATTGTTATTAAAATGATTATATCTGTCGAAGATTGGAGGATGACCACAATGACAGAAAAACAGATTTTGCTTAGAGGTTTCAAGATAAATTTCACTTATTAGGACTACATTCAAGCTTTCACTAAAGCTCTTTATTATAATAATGACAGACATAATCATACTTGATTTATAAAGGTATGCGCAAAAATATTTACAAAACCTATCCATAATTGGTTCATAAATTGGTGGGCTTATCATGGTCCAACCGTTCAGATTTTGAGTCACATGCCATAATTCATTATTAGTTAAATTATCGGTGACTTGATTCGGTGATATAACTAAATTAAGGTCCATGTAGTGGAAAAATCAATTTCGTCCCATTTAATAGGTTTCCTTGTGGTGACCTTAGACCTTACAAAATTAGTCTCGACTAATATAGTCCGATCCGATGTATCGTATAATCTACATCGAGGATTTAAAGTAGTTAATAATCTGTAATAAATTCTATATGACAGGCAAATAAGTTCAGATCCAGGCACATAATTATAACCATGCGTTTTCACATTTAATATCAAAGTATCAAGTATATTCGCATCAGTCAAAGATAATTGGAAATTTGACTGAGTATTGAAATAAACTGGATCATAAGCCACAGTGGATTCATTCGAACCCATTAAAGACTGCCTGAAATTCAAATTTCTAGCATCTCTAAGAGCTGCTAAAAATGCCTCTGGTAACCCTTTAAGAGTTAATGGTTTAAAAGCAATTTGAACCATTCCAATATGCATAAATTTTTAATGATTTTTACATAAATCAATACCTCGTTTGTTTAATAAACAGATCATCTGTTCTGATGAGTTTAATGCAAAAGACTATTCAGTCATCTTTATAATTTGTTTAGAAAGAACTTTATCAAACCAACCATAATCATAAATGATTTTAATATCAACCTTTGGAATAGTCCACTTGTTTAACAAGTCAAGATTTTGAGGTATATCTACTTCTTCAAGTCGAGTACTCTTAGTACTCACATCTCTCATTTCCATGAGTAGGAAAATTCATATCTATGCTGAAAATTTCATATCTATTACATAATTACTACAAAAGTTTCTAGGCTTTGATACCAGATTACAGGATCTGAAGGAGGCTGGCGGTAATTCGCGTGGCCATCCAGACCTATAAGTTAATATCGTAAAAACCAACCAAAATATATAGGAATTTCATATAGCTTATTGATTGTATGAAATATTAAATATTTTTACCCAAGCAAAGGGCCTGTCAGAATTCAATACCTACTTGAGTTGAGCCCATGTGTCTAGCGATTCTAATTGTGAAGAGAGATGCCCTTTTTTCCTCATCTTTTAACGGGCTTAAGAGTCATGTCTTGCTAGACGTAGTCACTAAGACAAAGCCAACAAAAGCAGTACTAACTTCGACTGTACCACCATCTCAGAACCGAGTCAACAAACTATAGAAAAATTTCTTTATATTTTGATAGAGTCTGGATCTTTCATGGCTACTATACAAGAGAAGTTAGATCTTCAGCATAGATATGAAATTACTTAAACGGACATAGTCATGATCAGAGAAGGAGAAAGAGTAATATATAGATTTAAATTAAAAAAACTAGTAAATACCTTTAGTGGCCGGATGCAAAGCCAGAGTAATATTAAACAACAAGTTGTTATTCAAACTTAGGGGAAAATTTACAAGAAAGAAGGGGGAGTACTTCAAGCTAGAGAGAGAAATGAAAAAGAAAAATTGAAAACTTCTGCCTTCCCTAACAATGAAGGCACCTATTTATAGGAAGAAAATGAATCTATAAATAGTATTATGGGTCCCACATCCGGGTCCTATGTACAGTGGATCTACTATGTAAAAAATAGTACTAAGGGTCCAATATTCGGGTCCCTTGCACAGTAAATATACTGTGTGTATCACACTTTATTTTTTCCTTTTAATTGTCTAGGAAATTCTTCAGTTCTTGCTATGGCGTCATCAGATAGTGGTTTATCTGTGGTGACAGGCTGAGAATCCTGAACTTCTTCATCAGCGATATCATAGCTTATTATGCTCTTCGTGGAAGTATCTGACTTATCATGGTTATCAACTGTTTTCATCAGATTTCTTCGAACTTCTTCCAAATATTTTTCAATTATTTCGTTCTTATCTTCATCATGGACAGAGATCCTTCTAGCAATATATTTTAATGATTTATCCTCGATAATATCCTTTCGAGGGGCTTTAGAATAATCCTGAATTATTTTTCTAATAGTATTTAGGAGTTCTTGTCCATACAATATTTTGTTTTGGGATCCTTACACATCAATTTGTCCCAAAAATTATTATAAAAGGCCGTATATAGACAAGGGATTTGCTCTTTAGTGAATCCCAGTTTTGGAGCCCATTTATGAATCCAGGAAATAGAAAATTCAATAAAGATGTACATTTGGTCAATTTTTTCCAAATTATAGATATGATCTGCATGATATAATTCATTCAAATCTGAGATACTTTGACCCATTCTTTGTATAACTTGAGGAATGGATCAGGCAATATCTAGACGGTCGGACTATGATAAGTCCACCAATTTATGAACCAGTTAGGGATAGGTTCTGTAAATATTTTTGTGCATACCTTTATTAACCAAGTATGCTTATGTCTGTCATTATTATAATAAAGAGCTTTAGTGAAAGCTTGAATGTAGTTCCAATAAGTGAAATTTATCTTGAAACCTCTAAGCAAAATCTGTTTTTCTGTCATTGTGGTCATTCTCCAATCTTCGACAGATATAATCTTTTTAATAACAATTTATGAGAAGTTATAAACATTCTCTTCTGAGTTATATTCAGAAAAGTGCTTGAATTCTGCACTACCTATGAAAATGAGAATAGTCTCATAATAAATACGGGGTTTGTATGACTCACCCAGAAAATATTGATTGTCTATCAAATATTTGTGGAGTATCTTCCATGATTTATTTTACCTCTGAATCTCAGAATTTTTGACAAGAAATATCATTTCTTTGTTTTTAATTTATTCATAGGACTTGATATCATTATTGTCCTTTTCTTTCGCAGTCGAAGCAAATGTATCACCCTTTTAAGCTACCAGATAAGTTTGTAATTGCTCGTATAAGGAACTGTCTTCTGAAATATCATCCAGATGAATCGACTGAGTGGATGATGAAGATTCACCTTTCTGCAGCACTTAGAATTTATCAAACTCATATTTCTCATTTGTATAACTGGGTAATTAGAGGAGGATCCGTATGACAATCCTGAATATGATCTAATTATTGAGGATGATCTTCCCCTTCTACCAGAGGCTGATCTTCCTCTTGATCCACCCTGTTCTTTTTCTCTGGCTATCTTCTATGGTGGATCAGTAGCCATACTGCAAGAGGACAATTAATCAGATATTTCCAGATCATACCAGTCAATATCTCTGATCTCTTCATAATTGAAGCCAGAAAATTCTTTTTCAACCATATCATGAATGATTTTATCAATTATGAGATTTTGAATGTCTCCGTATACGAAATTACCTTAAATATAGTAATCAAAGTTTCTTCAGTAAGAAATAATGTATAAAAATTCATTTTAACTGAGATATTCCCTAGATAGAAAATCAGGGAGGGAATTATCAATTCTTTTTTTATACTGAATTTCAAAATCAAAAGGGACTAGTTGGGCTTGCCACCTTGCAAATATTAACTTTGAAGCATCATGCTTAAAATCTTTATCAAACATATACTTCACAGATTGAGCATCAGTTTTTATTAAAAACTTTTGATCATAAAGGTTATCCTGAAATTTTAAAGCACATTTAATAATGGTTAGCATTTCATGAGCTACCGCAACATATTTCTTCTGACTATCAGTCTATTTACCCGAATGAAATCTTATCAAGTATTCAGTTTTATTATGGGGATTAACTTGTTTCAATATTCCACCATAACCAATATTAGATGTATCCGTCTCAATTATTTTTTGCAAGGCTAGATTGGCTAAAGTTACACAGGGTAAGGTTTTAACCTTCTATTTAATTTGTTTAACAAGATTTGTATGACTGTTCATTCATGCTCCTTTATAGTCCTTTTTCAGCCTATCATATAATGGGGCTAAATCACGAGATAAATTCTCATAAAAAGAGAAAGTATAATTCAAACTTCCTAAAAATCTTTGCAATTGAGTCCTGTCAGTTATGACATTAGGAGATTTTGAAGAAAAATCAAGGGATCTTTGAATAGAAGTAATCTTCCCTTGACAGATATTATGTCCTAAGAATCTAACATTTGTTTGAAATAAACTCATTTTTTGCTTAGATATCTCTAAACCATTCCGTATCATAATTTTCTTGAAAATATCAAGATGCTTGATATGCAGTTCGAATATTTTTAGAAAACACAAGAATGTCATCAATATGAACAATGATGAAATCCATATAAGGATTAAATATATCATTCATTATCTTCTGAAATTCAGAAGGAGCATTTTTCAAGCCAAATAACATAACATTCCATTCATATTGTCCAAAAGGCACATTAAAAGAGTTCTATAAGTATGCTCTTTGAAAATTTGAATCTGCCAATGTCCAGATTTTAAATAAAATTTTAAAAATATATTGGCATCATATAAACGGGATAACAAATCTTTTTAATTTGGGATGGGATACCTAATCTATTTTAAATATTTGTTCAAAGGTTTGTAATTTATTACCAACCTGGGAACACCACATTCTTTTTCTGTTGTGTTATTAACATAGAAAGCAGTACAAGACCACGGAGATTTGAAAGGCTTTATCAAACCTTTTTGTAACAGATTATCAATCTTTTTTTTGCAGAATTCTACTAATTCAGCATTCGTCTGACAAGGTCGTGATTTTGTTGGGATATTATCCTCAGAGAAATTGTCTTCATATGGAAGAGTAACAACATGCTCTTTGCAATTTCAAAAAGCACTGGGGTGATCGGCATAAATATCAACAACCATTTGTTTAGAAATTAATTTAATTTTTCTTGTATCTTAACAGATTTCATAGTATCACAAATATTCATGATAAGCAATTCAAGCTGTAAAAAATTAAGATATTTTTGCTTCATATCAATTAAAGAATTAATATCTCTAGTTATGGGATCTGTAACGAAAGAATAGGATATCTCCTTATTCTTGTAAGTAGCCGTAAATTCTCTTGCATCAATATGAGTATAAGAATAAATAACATTTATAAAAGGAGTTCCAAGTATAATTGAAGGGTATAATTGATTTTTTACCAAAAGGAAGAAATATGGTATGCATACTTTATTCTGGCAAATATGAGTGTTTGGCATTTATACTCTATATCAAGAGCATGTCCAGATGCATATTTAACTACATGAGTGATTTTATGGAAATATTTTGTAGGAATTAATCCTTCCTAAATGCAGCTAACATCAGTTCCACTATCAATCATAGCAATATTAGTTACTGAAAAATGATTATCAATTAAAATAGTACATTTAATATACCATTTATGAGCAGTAACAATTTGCATTATTCCCAAAAAATAATCATTTTTTAAATTAAGGGAATTTTGAATATCATCCGATTCATTTTCTTCAGAAATTTTTTCTTTTTCTTTAGAAATTTGTGTGGGAGAAATATCTTTCTCAATTTGCAAAATTTTGTGATCACAAATCATTTGATTTTGTTTTAGAGATTTTTTTTTTCAAGTTTTCAACTTCAATCTTTAAATCATCAAAAGAAGTATCTTTACCAAGAGCATAACTCATAGCAAGACGTCTATTAACTTCTGCTATAGAATAAGGCATAAAATAATTGCCTTCAACAGTTTTTGGCGTAAAGGTATTGCTATCAGCAGTTTTAGAAGTACTAGGTATTGAACTAGTAGACAAATTAATAATTTTTTTTCGTAGTTTCTCATCCGATTTTTTTTTCAAAAGTTCCAACACATTATCCAAAGTAATGGTTTGAATGTTTAAATCTTTAAACTGAGATTGCAAATTATAAAATACGTCATCACAAGTGCAGGTATCACCTTGGCAATCAGAACAAGCATTAACATTATCACCATTAGATAAATTAGGCAACTCAATATCATTTTCTGATTCAGATTCAGCATTATAATTGAATTCTGAACCCGAGGTATATAACAAACCATAAATTTGATCATGCACATCATTAGCAAGACCTAAAGATTTAAGCTTTTGAAGCTTAAAGTTTCGAGCAATATACCCAAAGTTACCACATCTGTAACACTTAAATCTTAGCAAGATCTCGCTTAGACCTATTTTTGACAAATCTAGTTGATTTTCTATAGGCTTTTCTAGTTTCACGCTCTTCTTTGGACCTATATCTAGATCGTCTTTTCTAATAAGGCTGCTCACCTTTGGAATATCAGGGCCTTTCTTCCTAGAAGTGAAAGCTGGTTCAAGTATATCAAACTGGGTACAGAAATCTCCTATTTGAGATTTTCTCTAAGCTTATCAAGCTTAAGTTGTCTAAATAATTTTAGCTCATTACACAAGTTTAATCTTTCTTGCGCATAAATTGCGATCAAATGCCTATAGGTGTAATTTTCTAAAGTAATTTCACATAGGAACCTCTAAGAGTCTTTCGTACTCTTTCAGCAAAAAGCGGAGAAAGCCCATCTATAAACTTAGTCTTTCAGTACTCATATCTCATATCGATTTTCGAGTAATTCCATGACCCGACTTAAAAAGGTGTCTTTATACCACCTAAATTCTCCTAGGGTCTTGCATCTAAGCCCATTTAAGAGAGTTCAGATATTTTCATACTGATTGGTAAATCCATTATTAAAATATTCTAAAATTGTAAGAACAAGTGTATAAATAACATCTTCCCTATTTGCAAGTAGGGCTCTTCCTGGGTTATCACACCCTGGTATCGTAGCTATAACATTAAAAATTGATTCTCTTTGATCATTAGTCAAAAAATTATCCCACCAGCCACGAAGTTAGCCAGTAAAATTAACAACTATCATTTTACAGATAACTTTATCTGTTTTATTATTTATATTATCAGTGGCTTTACACATCGTTGAATATATCATCATACGATGTACGAGAATTGTTAGCCTCAGTTAGGCCATCAAGATTTATTTCATAAATATCATCTCTGTTATAAGATGTATTAGTCTGATTCCAATCCCTTTTCTCTATCAGAACATCTTGAGGAGTGAGTCACGGATAGTAATAAGTTTGCATGCGGGGTAAATTGGCAATCTGGAATTTTTACCCGACTGTTTTTTAATCATTCCTCTGCGCTTATTAAGCTCTGATTTGGTCTGATTTTTCAAATTAGGAGAGGACTCAAGGCTATCAGCAAAAGCATTAGACAAATCAATAGGTCTAATATTTAAACCAGAAAGCTTTTTATCAAGAAGCTGTTCTAAATCATGCAAAGGCAGTTTAAGTTGAAATCCCTCAATATTAGGGGGCCTTTGAATACTGATTTTAGTTGTCAAATCTTCTGTCTTACTTTTGATAGAATAAGAAAGATCAGTAGAATTTGGACTAATACTTAATTTTTTTTTATCAAATTAGTTAACTCATCGAGCTTTTTATCAAGAGAAGAAATATGTTCTCCTAAAACTTTCACATATAAGCTCAAATAATTATTTTGAGAAATCAAATTATTAATTTTTGCAACAGTTACCTTGGCAATTTCATTATCAATGAATTTTTAAAATGCAGAAAATGTAATATCAGTATTATTTGGCAATATAAAAGGGGCTTGGGGAGGGTAAATAGTTTTAACAACGTTACCATTACCATCTTAATAAGATCTTTCTAGCACCTTAACATGCAATGGCAAGTATATGGTTATAAACCAAGACACAAAATATATAATTTGATTATGCAATGCACACGTTTCATAGAATTCTTGAGAAATATTATTCATCTCATCAGGACTATAAGTCTTAAAAACCAAGTTATAAATTGGTTCTATTTTTTATCAAAAAGTTTCTTTTTAATATAATTTCTTGCCTGGGATTCAGGACTAAATTAATTTGGTGTAGAATCATTAAATATCATTTAGATCAAAGTTCATTTCAGAAGCTGTAGGAATATCTGTATCAGAGATATTGTCATTATCTTGGATAATATTTGTTCGAGGATTGACTTTAACTTTCTTTACAAATCTTGTAGAAGCTGAATCAATTGTGTACAAAGAAGCTGTACGACTTCTAGCTGAACCATATGATGGTTCTACGGGAGAAATAGGATGCATAGCAAGCAATAATTTAGGCATGGGAAATGAATGTCTGTTATAAACAGTAGATTTTTCATCAAATTGAATACTAATCCGACCATTTGGATTATGAGTCACATGCGATAATTCATTATTAGTTAAATCATCAGTGACTTAATTCGGCGATATAATCGAATTGAAGGTCCATGTAGTGGGAAAATCAATTTCATCCTATTTAATAGGTCTTCTTGTGGTGATCTTAGACCTTACAAAATTAGTCTCGACTAATATAGTCTGATCCGATGTATCGTTTAATCTATATCGAGGATTTAAAGTAGTTAATAATCTATAATAAATTCTATATGACAGACAAATAAGTTCAGATCCAGTCGCATAATTACAACTATGCGTTTCCACATTTAATGTCAAATCATCAAGTATATTCGCATCGATCAAAGATAATTGTAAATTTGGCTGAGTATTGAAATAAACTGGACCATAGGCTATAGTGGATTCAATCGAACCCATTAAAGACTGGCTGAAATTCAGATTACTGGTATCTCTAAGAGCTACTAAAAATGTCTCTGGTAACCCTTTAAGAGTTAATGGTTTAAAAGCAATTTAAACCATTCCAATATGCATAAAGTTATAATGGTTTTTATATAAATCAATACCTCATTTATTTAATAAACTGATCGTCTGTTCTGACAAGTTCAATGTCAAAGACTGTTCAGTCGTCTTTATAATTTGTTTAGAAAGAACTTTATCAAACCAATCATAATCATAAATGATTTTAATATCAACCTTTGGAATAGTCCACTTGTTTAACAAGTCAAAATTTTGAGATATATCTACCTCTTTAAGTCTAGTACTCTTAGTACTCACATCTCCCATTTCCATGAGCAGGAAAATTCATATCTATGCTGAAAATTTCAAATCTATTACACAATTACCACGAAAGTTCCTAGGCATAAAAGATCCAGACTCTATCAAAATATAAAGGAATTTCTCTATAGTTTGTTGACTTGGTTCCGAGATGGTGGTACAGTCGAAGTTAGTACTGCTTCTGTTGGCTTTGTCTTAATGATTACTTTTAGCAAGCCGTGACTCTTAAGCCCGTTAAAAGATGAGAAAAAAGGACATCTCTCTTCGCGGTTAGAATTGCTAGACACATGGGCTCAACTCAAGTAGGTATTAAATTCTGCCAGGCCCTTTGCTCGAGTAAAAAGATTCAATATTCCATACAGTCAATAAGTTATATGAAATTCTTATATATTTCAGTTGATTTTTTCAATATTAACTTATAGGTCTGGATAACCGCGCGGATTACCGTCAGCCTCTTTCAGATCCTGTAAACTGGTATAAAGCCTAAGAACTTTCGTGAGAATTATGAAATAGATCTGAAATTTTCAGCATATATATGAATTTTCCTACTCATGGAAATGGGAGATGTGGGTACTAAAGGGGCTTGGAGAGGGTAAATAGTTTTAACAGCGTTACCATTACCATCTTGATAAGATCTTTCTAGCACCTTAACATACAATGGCAAGTATGTGGTTATAAACCAAGACACAAAATACATAATTTGATTATGTAATGCACACGTTTCATAGAATTCTTAAGAAATATTAGCCCATTTAAGAGAGTTCGAATATTTTCATACTGCTTGGTAAATCTATCAGTAAAATGTTCTAAAATTGTAAGAACAGATGTATAAACAACATCTTCCCTATTTGTAAGTAGGGCTCTTCCTAGGTTATCACGCCCGTTCGATTTGATTTTGTGTATTATCGATTCGATTTTTAAATACGCTAAATTGATAACCAAATCAATAAGAAGTTCGTTATGGGTTTTCGGTTAATCGATTTTTAATCTTCATTGGTTCAATTTTCGATTTAACCGATAAGAAAATTTCGTCAATTTTTTTTTTACTTTCTCATATTTTCATTTGTTAAACACTATTTTCATGCATAAAGTCTATACAAATTATAAGCATTAAGACAGCATCTACAAAATGCAAAAGACAATAAAGTATGTATTGAAATCTAAAGTCATTATTATATAATTATGAATAAAAGTATAATTTTAATATAATCTTATTCGATTATCGATTTAATCATTAACTAAAACCTTAAAATCGAAAATTAAATCGATAGCCCAATAATTTTTTAATAAAACCATCAAAAATAGTTAATTCAATAACCTGATACAGATAAACTAATAACATTTTTATCAATTCAGTTTATCATTTGAATCGATTTTTGCACATCTCTAACGTAAATAGATAAAAATTAATAAATTATTAATTTTTTATATTAAAAAAATATTATTATATATCTATTTATTAATAAAATGCAAAAGTATTGTTTGAGAGGAGAGTATAACTATACCAAAAATGAAACAAAAACAAAAACCATTACAAAAATGGCATTGTATAATTTTGGATAACTAGACATTTTACAATATTTATGGAGTAAAAAAGTGACGGAGAAGTTATGTACACCGGCGCGTAATCTACCGTTTTTTCACAAACACGAGTTTCCTGTTTTTCCATTTTTGCTTTCTGAAAAATGAAACCACATTCTTTTTCTTACTATACTAATACTAATAATAAATACTTAATTGCTCAATCAAATCAAAACTATAGAGTACTATATATTTGATTTATTTATATTTCCAGTGACTAAATCTCCATTAAATCTCCTTCAACTTGTATGTAGTACGAAGGTTTTTGTTATTATTATTTGATTTTGTACAATGCTGGAATGGCTCAGTACAGACAATCGGGTGCATTAGGTATTACTAACAATGGTGGTGTTGGTGGAGTTGTTCGGAACGGCATCGTATCGGATCATGTATCTGTTGGGATTCGTTCGAGTAAGCAGCAGCAGCAAGCGAGGAATCAGCACCGTAGATTGAAGTCGAATAATTGGAAGATCTCGATTGGTGCTATTATTGTTATTCTATTTGTCGCCTTTGTTGTTTCTGTCTCTGCTTTCTTCTATTTCACATCTCAAAATACAGGTACCTAACTTGCCTTTTGTTTTATTGACTTTGAATTTTGTGTGATCTTTTATTTTTAGCTTTTCTGGGGAATTGGGAAATGATGGATTTTTGGCTTCATTTAAGTTGAGGGGGTTATTGGAAATAGTTTTCCGTGGCCTCGTACACTCTACCCTCCCTTGACCCCACTTGCGGGAGTACACCGGTTATGTTGTTATTGGGAAATGTTAAGATTTTGTTGGGAAATGCTAGATTTTGGCTTTATTTAAACTGAGGGTCTACCAGAAATAGTGTCTATTTCTACAGGTAAAGAAGGTAAGATCTGGACTACGTACACTCTGCCGTTTCACAGGCTCCACTTTTGGGATTACACTTGGTATGTTGTTGTTGGGAAAGATTGAAGTTTTTGTTGCTAGTTTTGGATTCTGGGTGGTTGAAAGTTTTGTTTTGCAAGTTTCTGAATTTAGCATAAGATCAAAAGGCTTTCAGGTTGAAATCCCAGCTACAACACTTAATG
>NC_061114.1:100056737-100089175 GCF_002878395.1 Capsicum annuum | reverse complement strand
TGTGTGTGTGTATGTATGTATATATAACAGTGTTCAGTGAAGCGTGATGCGGAAAAAAGCGACAAGGCTCTGCATCACGCATTATGCGATGCGTGATGTGATGCAACCGCATCATTGAAGTGATGCGCAATTTAATAAAAGGAATACCTATAGAGCATTCAAATAGTAAGTTATAACTGAAAAGACCACAACAACTATATAATCAACAATAAAGACAATATATTTAAGCAAAAGTTCTAATGAAACACCAACAAATCAGTTCAAAGCAAAACAAACCCAAAAAAAATAAGAAAAATCAAATCTAAATTAATAATGGTTCAATCTAAAGCTCTTCTAGTTCATTAAGATTGTCCAATTCTTCAATTCCTTGAGTATTAATTCTTCTATTTCAGTCTTTTCTTAAACTTCTGATTATTTTTTTAAAATTTAAAAATTACCCATAAAAAAATTCACTTCCAATCCTTTTTTTAAATTTAAAAATTGCCAAAAAATAAAAAAATCCATAATGCGCTTGCATCGTCATCTGCATCGCATCACGCAACATGGCTTGATGCACCTGCAATTCTCAGATTGCACGACATCAAAGATGCGCGACTAGCTGAGAGCCCGCATCGCATCGCATCAGCGCATAATATGATGATGCAGTCGCATTTTTGAACACTGATATTCCATAAAATATCCTACTTTTGAAGGATTTGACATACCTGATGACATTTTTGACGAGTCCGAGCAACACAGATGTATATATATTTGTATGTATGTCATGGGATTACATTGGGTATGTCATTGTATAATAAATTATATATGCATGTATAATTAATTGATGAAGTAAATAAGAAAGACTAAAGGCGTGTTAGGTATGGAGGAAAATATCTTCGGAAAATGTTTTCCAATTTTTCCGTGATCAGTTGGTCAAAATTTTTGAAAAATATTTTCTCGAGAAAAATATGTTCCTTAAGATGAGGAAAATGACTTCCTTCATGGAAGTAGGGAAAAACAAGTCCTATAAGTGGCATGCTACATTGATTGTGTCCTTCCACCCTCCAATTCGCCTACTCTTCAACCCTCATCCCCTCACCTTTCACCCCACCTCTCATAGTATTTATCTAGATTTTATACAAATGTGTATAGGATACTATATTTTGCTTAAATTAAGAAATTCACTTATTTTACTAAAAACATTTTCCTTTGTACCAAACACACCCTAGACAACCAAGTTCACTGGATATTTGAGGTATTTCATACATAGGAATAGTTCTCATATTATATATAACTACAATTTGAGCTTTCTTGTAGAGGTCAACAGAGGCTAGTCTTGGATATTTTGCTAGACTAAAGAAAGATTTTAATTGAGTTAATGTTCAGCATTGGGACATTAAGCTAATAACTGCTACCCGTATTAGTTGTGTGCAGCCAAGAAAAAAATAGGAAACAAGAGACATCTGTCACCTTTGCATCTTTAGGTAAAGCATATTGAGTTGTTAATGATAGTAGGTCATCAGCACTTCAGATACTGTTAGTAATTTGTATAATAATTATGAAGTAGTATTAGTGTATATTGATTATCAAAAAAGTTAGGTATTAGAGTAGACTATTATATGATAGATCTCGTCGAAGAAGTAGAGCAACATTGCTCAATATATATATATATATATATATATATTTGGATCTTGACAAGGCAGTAATCCGAGCCGGGGGTCCATCAGAAACAATCTCTTCATCTCACCTCTGAGGTAGTGGTGTGGACTGCGTACACTTAACCCTCTTCAGACCCCACTTTGTGGGAATATATTGTTCGTGGTGTTTTGGTGATGTATATGATTTTGAATAGATAGTTTATAGTATCACTTTGTGGGTATCTTGTTTCCTTTATTATCAAGCAATGGGTTATCCCATTTTGTTGTGCGCTTTTATATTTTTTGTTTTTTGTACTGTTCTCTGTCATGAGCCGGGGGTCTATCAGAAATAGCCTCTTCTCTACTTCATCTGAGGTAGTGGTATGGACTGCGTACGCTTTACCTTCCTCAGACCCCACTTTGTGGAATACACTGGGTATGTTGTTGTTGTTGTTGTATTTCCAAACATAAGAAATTTCTGTAATTTCTTGAATGCAATTTAAAAGAATGAGTTTATGTGCAAAATCTTGGCCATTGGCCCACCCCAGCGCTTTTTCACTCCGGACTTATATAGTCATGCTTTGCATTTGCAGCTTGTGAGATGAAAATTTTGAATGCTAGTTCTCTTCTTGTGGAACCCTTGGAAAGTCGAAAGTTTTCAAGGTTTATATTGCAGTACACGGAAACAGAGTACCAGCCTGTTGACGATGCAAACTGGCAACCAAGATTTTCTGGGCATCAAAGTCTGGAAGAACGTGAAGAATCTTTTCTTGCACGCAACCAGAAAATAAACTGTGGTTTTGTTGGAGGTCCTGAAGGAACTCCAAGTACCGGATTTGACTTGGCAGAAGATGATGCAAAATACATTAGCAGTTGTCACATTGCTGTAGTTTCTTGCATCTTTGGAAATTCAGATCGCTTGAGAATACCAGTGGGCAAGATGGTATGAACAAATTTCTTTTCCTTTTTAACCTGTACACATTTTAGTTTTCATAATTATGACTGAGAGAACGACTTTAGATGTTCTTTTCATGGGATACTTAGGCTCCATTTGTTTGCATTTGGATATTGTTTCCAGATCTGAACACGGAATGAATAAAAGAATGTTTTTCTACATCTGAATGTGCATAGTTTTTTTATTTTTAAACTTAATAGAAATACAATTGAAAATAATAAATAGTTAAACATTGAAAAGATATAAATTTAATATAGTAAAATAATTATTTGATTAAAAAAAGAAAGATTTATGTTCGCTAGTGATGGTGAAAATGGTTTGTAGTGGTGGTGGTGATGGTTGGTGCTAGTGGCTAATAGTGGTGGTGGTGTGTGATAGTGGAGGTGATTGGTACTGTAGTGACTGACGTGATAGTGGTGGTGGTGGAGTTGGTTGGTGTTAATAGTTGGCGGTGTGGGTGGTGGCAGCGACTGAAGAATGTGTGGTGGGTAATGATGGTGGTAGTTGTGATGGAGGAGGTGGTTGGTTGTAGGGTTTTGTCACAGTGGTGGTAGTGGCAGAAAGTGATGTAGGCAGCAGTGGTGGCAGTGAATATAATTATAATGATGAAGGTAGTAAGTGTGGTAGTGACTGTAGTAATGGTTGGCAATGGTGGTAGTTGTGATGGAAGAGGTGATTGGTGGTGGGGGCTGGTGTAGGTGACGATGGTGTTGTGATGGAAGAGGTGATTAGTGGCATCCAACATTAAAAGAAAAAGAAAAGAAAAGAAACCATGTAAATACTCATAATTTTGTTTAGGCATCTTTACTTTTGGTTACCTCTTGTATTCAGGGCGTTTTCCCAATTGATTCAATAAAGCTATTACTTGGTTCAATAAATCCAAACTAATACTCACTTAAGAATTTTTAAGTTCTCTCTGTTTGCTGATTAATTTTTACCGCTAGTATGTTGGTTGTTAGTGTATTCCAAAGGTTATCACTTTGGATACTGGTAAACTTTTACTGCAGAAACTGTATATAAAAGGAACAATTAATACCAATCATACTAAATACTGATGTTTAGCACTAGATACATTGATATTATAGCAAGAAATCTGAAAAAAATTACTCGGACACTTAAAGTACATCCTAATACATGAATGAATTTTAGTTATACAATACATAACACTACGATTAAACAGATCACAACATTTCTAGACATTCTAGAGGCTAGAACTTTCCCAGAATTCCACTTTTCCTTTTTCTGAATACCCTCTTCTAATGCCTTGCCCCTTTTTCTATAGAAAAAATAATTGTCTCATGACAGTTACGAAGTCTTTTAATTGTTTATTTTGGCCTCATGGAATAAGTTTTTATAACTCGAGGCACATCATTACCCTTCTCTATAAGAGTCACCTCTGGAAATTGCAGTTTGATAATTGCATATTCTACATCATCGTGGTACCCTTAGTTTCCCCTTCAACTACCTCTTCTCTGGTAGATTCAAAGAATTCTTCAATACCATCTTCATCTGTATTTGTATTTGGTGCTTCTGAAATAATCAATAGGTTAAGCTGCCTATTTTTACAAATTTTTTCATCACATCTAAAACATAACCCTTGTCTTTTTCGAGTAAATTTTGAATCAAACAACCTTTTAAATTGTCCCTATGATTTTGCTACCGAAGTAATCGACTTTGCGGCAGTATGCACTGGTGAATCAGTCTTATGACCTGCTGATCTGGTTATTGAGTCACTTGTTTGAAGTATGTTTGCGACTCGAGGGTAATTAGATCTAAACCCAACTGGTTTATTGTATGAACTTCCTGTATTTTGTTCAAATTTAAAACCTTGAACTTGTTGCAAAACAAAATTCCGATCCTCCACCTTTTGAGCCATCTCCATTATCTCCCTTAATGTTTGAGCCCGTAAAAGCATTATTTCTGCTCGAATTTCCTCTTTCAGCCCATTTAAAAAAAAAGCCAGATAACAGTCCATCTGATGCCTCCTTCATAGACACTGATGCCTTTTCAAATTCTTCACGAAATGGGGTAACTGTGGTAACCTGCTTCAGCCCCATTAAGACAGCATACTGATTGATTTTTTGAGAATGATGAAATCAGTTCAATAACTCCCTTTTGAAGTCTTCCCAGGTTAACATTGGTTGCTGAGACACTATCCAATTTTACCAATTTAAGGCTTTTTCTTCCAAACAAACACCTGTTGCATGTAAGCTTTCCACTTAAGAAATTTCATTCACGGCAAATATTGTTCGACTCTGAAAATCCATCCCAAAGGATCCTCTCTTTCGAAAATTGGTAGTTGTGGTTTCCGAAATTTCTTCCCATCTTTTTCTCCAGCCAAGTTGGCATTGCTTCCATCTTCTTGGTTTTCGACGAATTTGGTTTGAAATGGGATGCTTCTGCCATCACAGTTCTCCCTTGTGTTTTAATTCTCACAAGAGACTCTCATTTCTTGAAACCAGCCTTCCAATTTTCTGACATTTTCTCTTACCCTTATTAAATTAGTCTCCACTTGTTCAACTTGTCCTTCCATTTTACTCACCATTCCTGAAAGTTGTTGTTCTGACACCAAATGGATAGACTTTTCTGTAGAAACAGTAAGAAAAAGGAACAAAGAATACCAAACTAATACTAAATACTGATTTTTAACACAAGATACACTGATATCATAACAAAAAATCTAAAAACATCATCTTGGACCCGGATAATACCTTAAATTACATCCTAATACATGAATGAACTTTAGTTATACTGTCACGTCCCAAAATAAGCCCTAGACGTGACTGGCATCTGCTAACACCACCTATCGGGATAACCAATCGTCCTTACACTTTACCAGTTAATAAGCACTAAAATAGGGCATGTGCAACTCCAACGCATCAATAAATAACGAATAATCATTCAACAAAAATTCATAATCAAACCATAAATTCAACAATCACTCGAGAACTAATTCTTTGTCTCAAATCTCACACTAAGACATGGAGCATCTAAAATAGAGTTACATGAGCTCAAACTTCGGGCATGCAAACCTAATGAAAAGAAACATAAGCTAGATAGCCAAAGATGAAACGAGAGGCGAACCTTAGCAATAGAATTCTTACGAAGGAACTGTCACCCACTAGTTTCACCTTGTGCAGTAGTATCTGCAGACATATAAGTAGGTAGTGAGCAATATCTAAATATAACTCGGTAAGATCATCAGCTCGCTACTTTAAGTACTCGTGGGACAAGTATTAGAAAATACAACACCACCAAGAACATAAAGTTATTACACACAGGAATTATATCATAATAAGGTAACCAACGAGGCCCAACAATCCTTTGTCAAGAACCATATACCCCAATACAATTCATACAAAGCACTTATCATAATTTGTAATTAAAGTAATTAGCCAACACCAGGAGTTTCAGGCAACATACATAATGTGCCAAATATATCAAGAGTATATAGAATACTCAGGGAAGCATACACAATGTCCCATATCAAATCAACAAGCATACACAATGCTCAAGGGAAGCATACACAATGCCCCAATGGAATTACAAAGCATACACAATGCCCCAATGGAATTAAGAAGCATACACAATGCCCCAATCTCACAGTACACAATCACATCACATCACGAAATAATTTATAAAGAGAGAATTAGTATTCTTAAACATAAAGTATATGCGACTGGCTTTGACGACCGTCGATTCTGCCAAGCACATGCTCGTCTTAACACATGGACCGGGCAGATTAAAATATATTTTTAAAACAAATTTGAAAAGCACCCAAAGCTTAAAGTCTCACTTACCTTGCTAATGACAAGTTTCCCAACCTTGCAACGGGTAGAACACCAACCAAACAACCTTGGATAGCTTTAATCTATGTAAAAATATCAATTAACAATATTAATTGTGCTAGTTGAGATTAGGTCTCAATTAGTGAAGCCACTATCAGAGTACTACTCCACTGAATTCCTCTTACTACACCACTGAAAAGGGTGAGAATGTGCATAAAAGAATTGTTCACAGTGCATAGCTAAAAATAATTTTCATTGACTTATCACGGTGTCCACTAGCAATTTCCCCGATTTCCAACAAGAACAACAAAACCCAATTGCCTATTTATTCAATGAACATGGTACTTATAATTAACAATTTAATACTCCAATCATTACTGTTATTAGATTATATGTCTTTCCACTATTGCATCACCGTTGCTACTCTCACTTTAACAAACACACACAATAACTAGACCAATAAAGATTACGACCAGAAATTATTTAAAGAAATTTTGATTTGTTAATCACTTAGCTAGAGTTCACTAAAAGCAATTTACATTTTAAGATACCATATGTTAAGGGAATGAAGTAAGTCACAATAACTGAATGTGAAATTGGAGTGTTTCTGGTAGTTTGTATGGTTGCCCGTATGAAAAACCAAAACTTTGCTTCTTTCAATAGAAAAATATAGCTAATAGAAACAATTGCCCTGATATTCCACTCCTTCTGTAATTGAAACTTTGGAAAACTGAATAAGGGAGAGGGTTTTGGCTTTTGGCTTGTTCACTTTTATTCTATTAATTAATATTAATAATAATAATATAGGTTAAATTATCCATTTACCCTCACTAAAAGTTTGGGTTATTACATATACAATACATAGCTGAAAACACTACGATTAAACAAATCACAGTTTTGCTAGACATTTGAGATACTAGAACTCTCCAAGAATTCCCTTTTCCTTTTTCTGAATACCCTCTTCTAACTGCCTTGCCCCTTTTCTATAGAAAACCCACCCCGTAACTATCTCATTACAGTTGCTAAGTCTTTTAATTGTTTATTGTGGCCTCCTGGAAAAAGTTTTTATTACTTGAGGCACATCACGTACCTCTTGAGTAGTAGGATTTATGGCAATCTGAATGGGGAATGGAAGACTAAAAAATATCACTCTTCCATTTGTAGTACTCCCTCTTTCCCATTTTATGAGACACACTTTTTCTTATTCTTTGTCCCAAGAAAGAATGAACCTTTGGAAACATATTTTAAGATTGGCATCCTAATAGTACCCTCAATGACTTGACTTATCTGAACCACTTGATATAAAACTTCTAGAGAAAAAATGACCAGCCACATGGAAATCTCACCACCGCTAGTATTAATTACAGGTAGTTAGGGCAAGTTTGATACTCTGCAATTATTTAGCTTATATGTCAAAATTCTTTATTTACCTTTTAAACTTCGGGTTGAGTCAAAGGCCTTCACAAAAAAACAGAGGGAGTAATACCTTTACTTATTAAAAAATATCAGTCTATATTCACGTGCAAACGATGGAAGATCATTATGAGAGGGTAGAAATTGTTCAACAACTAAATTTCATTCAGGGTAGGAGATTGAAGCGTAATTAGAATTAGGGTCACAGTTGGTGGGGAGAGAATTTATTGAGTCTTTCCTTCTCTCTCTTATACTGAGTTCTGAAGACAAAAAAGGTGACGTGATAGTAGATTCAATGGACACGTGTGGTGAATTCATTGGGATTTAAGCTATTAGTAGGAATCTATTGGACTAAGGGATTGACGTATTCCAAAGCTTGGTTGAACTCCTCTATAAGCAGAACATTTCACATATCGGCCCATTTTCATGGTGATCGGAGAAAGGAGAGATGACATGCTCTCAGTTTAACTCATACCACCATAAAGCAGTTGAGTTCACCGCACATCCGTTTAGATTCGTAGGGCCGCAAGAAAATGTGCTTCTTTGCTGTTGGTAGCAAAGGGAGCAATACTGTATTGTGTCTGCTCCTTAGTGATCGAATAGTTATATTGTGTATATGAGCAGGCACTATGTCACCCTCTTATAATATTTTCTTGCATCTTCTGGATGATGCCTTTGATGAAGTACCCTTACTTCATCAAAAAAGTGAACAATTGCCTGAAGAGGAGACTTTTGTTAGTTGGTGATTTATGTTTTGTGAAGATGTAGCATCTTACTACATTATTAGGTGGAAATGCTTAAGTTGTTGATCCTGAATCAGTTTGTAGTACGGTTAGCTATATCCGACTCAACTGAAGAGGCGCTGCACCGTTGGGACTTCATAAGAAGGAAGAGAAGACATACCGTGTTAGGATGTTGCCCTGTATTCCTCATGTAAGGTATATAAAAGGAGAGGAGTAGGAGTGTTTGAAGGCTAGAGAATGACCATATAATGAATAACCTCTTGTTTCTCGTCTCTTTTATATATATCTATAAGGTCCATGTTTTTATGAAGATTGGGTGTCTTTTGTTGAAAATTATATTTTGTTGCAGGTTCTCTACTTGTTGGCACGTTCGCCTTGCGTCTTTTTCTGTACATCATGAAGTGATTTCCCTCATTAAAAAAGTCACTTCAGATACTTCCGCCTATAATCTCCTTAGATATTTTGCCCATCCATTTTTAGCAATACCCTTATCTCGGTTACGTTTCTTGATAAATGCCCCCATCCTTTCTATTGTCTAGTTTGTTTTTCTTAGCTGGAAGTTACATCTTAGACAAAGGTCTTGCGTTGCATCTAACTTTCCTAGATCTTTTTGAAAAGGTTTTGGAGAGTTCATGTCTAATATTATTAATATCATTTTTTTTTAAGAATTGTAACTTATGATATTGTTAATATCATGCTTTTACAATTTCTGTGTTCGTCCTTTATTTGGAAACATTTCTTTTTCATATATGCCTTTTAGGCTGATGAAGGATTTGTTTTTTCATCTGTTTTGCGCTGAGGGTCTACCGGAAAGAGCTTTTCTTTTTTTTTTTAAGAAAGAGGTAAGGTCAGCGTACATACTACCCTCCAAACCTCACTTGTGAGATTACTGGGTATGTTGTTGATAGACTGATGAAGGATTTGGACTATTATTATGTACCATATTCTAGTTAGTTATTTTGGCTGTGTGATTTGAGGCTATATTCTCGTTGTCTGCCAGCATAATTATGATATGTTGGTTATTTGGCTCCTGAAGAAATATTTCACATAGTATTTAGTGTCAGCTTGTTTTCCCAACTTGTCACCGGGCAAGTGCAAAATTGAGTTACACGAACACAGACTTGTTGATTCAAGTATATTTATTTTTAGTTTTTGGAGGAAGATCTGGAGGACGTGAATTAGGATAGTAGGCTAGTGCCAGTTTGGGTTGTTAGTGTAGGGTATTACTTGGTGGGTGTATTATTCTTGTTATGCCATCTTGTTTCATGCTTTATTACGAATTTGTTTACTATTCTTTGTTTACTATTCCTTGCGGGTGTCGTATTTATGTTATGTCATCTTGTTCCATGCTTATTACGGATTTGTTT
Organism: Capsicum annuum; assembly: GCF_002878395.1. Taxonomy (NCBI): domain Eukaryota; kingdom Viridiplantae; phylum Streptophyta; class Magnoliopsida; order Solanales; family Solanaceae; genus Capsicum; species Capsicum annuum. Next base: position 100,079,293 of record NC_061114.1, on the reverse strand, counting down.
ATTATTACTTGTCTTGAGCCGGGGGTCTATCGGAAACAACCTTTCTACTTCTCCGGAGGTAGTGGTATGGACTGCGTACATCTTACCCTCCCCAGACCCCACTATGTGGGAATACACTGGGTTTGTTGTTGTTGTTGTCCTTTATTTGGAAACATAAGATCCAAAAAAGGTGGTTGTTCTAAGTTATATAGGGCAGACTGTTGGTTGGTCAAGAAATCACATGTCCGGAAGATGAGAGTAGCGGACAATGAGGATGTTGAGATGGATGTGTCATACTAGGAGAGATAAGATTAGGAATGAAAATATCCAGGATAAGGTAAGAGTGGCTTTTGTGGTGAACAAGACGAGGGAGGCGAGACTCAGATGGTTTGGGCATGTGAAGAGGAAGTGCATAGATGCCCCTGGTGAGAAGGCATGAGAGGTAGGCTATGGTGGGTTTGAGGAGAGGTAGAGGTCAGCCGAAGAAGTATTTGACAGAGGTGATTAGGCAGGATATAATACTTCTGTAGCTTCCGAGTACATGATCCTAGATAAGAGGATATGGAGGTTGAGGATTAAGTTACATGGTTAGTTGGTAGTCGAGCATTTTCTAGTTTTCTTATCAGTATTATTATTATTAATCTCCTGCTATCTTATTCTTCAATTTTATTATTACCTGATGTTTCATTTGTTTTGGTAATGGTATTATATGTTGTTGTTGCTGTTCTTTTCCATGTGGCTTCTTCAATACTGTATTTCCTTTTCTTACTGATGTTGATATGCTTTACTCTAGCAGAGGGTTTATTGGAAATCGCCTCTACCTTCACAAGGTAGAGGTAAGGTTGTGCGTGCACCATCCTCCCCGGTCCCCACTTGTGGGATTACACTGGGTATGTTGTTGTTTGTAAGATCCAAAAAAAAAAGCATCTATGTTAGGATTTTTAAGAAGAGATGTTTCATTCTTGAGCAGAAAAGGCATCTTGTTAGCACCATAAGCAGTTTTCTCCTTGCTTTGTAAACTCCCCCCCTCTTCTAAATTCTCCTTCAAGATAGAGTAATTTCTTAGCCATGTTAAATTTTGTATTTAATTTGGATCAGAGTCTTTATGCTGAAGAATGAAACTCAAAACTGAAGGAAAGATTTTCTGAACTCACTACTGGTTCAGTTTCTACAGATTTTCCGATATTTTTGGTTTGGCCAATTTCTTTCTTTGTGAAAATTAGAAATGTAGCCCGAACAGTCGAGTGGCAACTTTTTGTTAAACTAGTAGAACTGGTTTATCAGCACCATTTTTTAAAACGTTTCTTCTAGCTTATTTCAGTTGGATTTATAATGCATCTAGAAGGGTAACTATTTTATTATAGATGACCTACCTATCGAAAAAAAAGAAAAAGGATAATTCACCTGTTTCTGGCTCTGTCAATAGCTTTTAGTTGTTTATACGAGATTTTGAATTATTTTACCTAAACTTATCATTAGATACATTTTATAACATTTTCTTAATTTAATTTCCTTTTCAGGTCTCCCGTATATCAAAGAAAAATGTTTGCTTCGTTATGTTTATGGATGAAGCTACTCTAAAAACTCTTACAGCTGAAGGTAAGATGCCAGACAGCATGGGCTTTGTAGGTTTATGGAAGATTGTAGTGGTAAAGAATCTTCCTTTTTCTGATTTGCGGAGAGTGGGAAAGATACCAAAGTTATTGTCTCATCGGCTCTTTACTTCAGCCAGGTAACTGGAATATATTTTTGTTTGTGGTACTGCTTGTATTCTTCTTTATGACACCATACTATAGCTATTTAGCACTGGTTTACCAAACAAAAAAAAAAAAAAAAAACAAAGAACGAAAAAACAAATACGGTTCTCAATGCTTTTAGTCGTGTGCACTGATTTGAAATTTAACTTAAGGGACATCATTTGTGTTTGGTACATTCTCAGCATTTGCTTCATGCTTCCTCCAGAAAAAGTAAAATTGGCTTGTGCTATTTTCTAATGTTAGATTGATGATAGCTTCTCTTAATGGTTAGGGTTTGAGCTGCGGATTACTCTCACTGTAGGAGCAGAACTTCAAGTCAATAATTTCTCTTTTGGGTTTTGTGTTTTTCCACTTTTAAGTGGTGAAGCAATATTTTTTTTCCACCAGTTAAAAGACTTCACCACTTAAACCATATTGTATAGACTGTGAAGTCAACTGATGAGTGCAAATGTACTAGTTTCTGCAAATAATCATGCAAATGTACTAGTTTCTGCAAATAATCATGCAAATGCACTAATTTCTGCAAATAATCAAATGAGATGGTGCTGAGAGAGATTGCATTGGTATTTGGTCTTCTTCTGATCGGCATTACTTGCTCTCTTCTGCCTACTGGGAGTTGAACTATGTTTGGAAAAATCAATTATGTGACTGCCAATCCCATAACTATGAGTTTCTGAAATTGCTGGTGCTAACTTTAAATCAACTCATTGATGCTCTTAATCTCTGGTAGGTATTTTCAGGATTCCATCATTTGCCTGGGTTTCTGCTTTTCCTTGTTAGTGTGGATGGGGCTGGGGAAGATATAACATAAAACGTTAATGACGCAAAATCATTTCTCAGTCTTTATCTTGTTGCTTGTCTACTCCTTTTCTTCCCTTTCCCTATCCATACTTATCCAACATGTAGTGGAGACTTGCATACCCGCTTTCATAAGATTTAGACCACATTCCATGTAATAGAATGCAGTATTATCTGTGATTGGATTAGCAAAATGTGAATGGTGGGGTAACGTAACTCTCTAGTGGCAACCGTACTCTGTTGGTGCAAGATGGCCTTTTGATGTAGTTTTAGTAATACTCTTGCAAACTGTTGTTTTATCCTCTCTTTTGGGCCTTCCATTTCTATGCATATAATTGTTTGCTTGAACTTTCTAAATTTCTGTTTGTTTATTAAAAAGTTGAGATGCTTGGATGTGAATTGCTTATTGAGTCCCCTCTCCCTGAAGAAAGAGGTCGTGAAAGAGAGAATATCTTAGTAGCTTGAATTTTTTTTTCCAGATCATTTTATAAGTACCTTTGTTTGAAATTATGCAGGTATTCAATATGGTTAGATAGCAAGCTTCGTCTGCAGCTTGATCCCCTACTCATCTTGGAGTACTTCCTGTGGCGAAAAGGTTATGAATATGCAATTTCCAATCACTATGACAGGCATTGTGTGTGGGAAGAAGTTGCCCAAAACAAGAAGCTTAACAAGTACAATCATACTGTTATAGATGAACAATTTGCATTTTACCAGGCTGACGGATTGCAAAGATTTAATGCATCTGATCCAAACAAGCTTCTTCACAGCAGTATGGTTTAATGTTCAATATTTAATGTCATGCAATACCTTTTGGTTTCTGAGTTCTCATTGGCAAAATGTCATTACTTGTTTCTGACAGATGTACCAGAAGGATCTTTTATTGTGAGGGCTCACACGCCAATGTCAAACTTGTTTTCATGCTTATGGTACAATGAGGTTGACCGGTTTACTCCCCGTGATCAGCTGAGTTTTGCATATACATATTATAAGTTGAGAAAGATGAATCCGGACAAGCCTTTTTACCTCAACATGTTCAAGGTGAGAAATTTAAGTTGCTTCCAAGCACAACTATGGAGATAGACAACCTTTTTTTGTCTAATACTTGGTATGTGCATTGTAGGATTGTGAAAGGCGAAAGATAGCTAAATTGTTCCGTCACAGATCAGATGAGCAGAGGAATATTATCTCTCAACGTGAGACAGAGTAAACGTGGAGAGGAACTCCTGATTTTGGCGGATGATTCCTTTTTTTTTATATGCATCGCTATATTGTACTTGCTTGCTGGAAAGAGGTCATCATACCATAGCCGTTGTGATTGTGTCTGTTGTACATTACCAGTATCTTCTCTAGAGAAAGCGATACACGTCCAATTATATTGACTCAAGCAAAGCAAGGGGGATTCTGCTGGCTCATCTTTCTGTTAGAAAGAACACACCACCAGCATTACAGCTTCCATTCTATTAATTTCATTGTCTTGACCAACTCCTAGTGTTAAGCATATCCTATACATTACCCCTTGTATCTATAGGAGTTGGTGAAGAAATACCTGAAACGATATGTATTCTTTTTCTATGAAACAGCTTGCCAGTTTATTGTTTCTAATATTTGATATATTACTTATATGCAATTTATAGGCTTATTGTGATGATTTTAACATTTAGGAAGGGATTTGCTCCTTGTCATTAGCCGACTTACAATATGTCTTAACCACTCACTATCTACAAAAAGCATGATGGATTAAAAATCAAATTAGTAAGTGACAAAGGATTTCTTAAACACAACTCGTTACAGATATATAAGTTACAACGGGTCGTCTTTCCTTGATTGGGTGTCGTGGACCATTTGTCTAGTTGTCTTGTGTGATATATATGTCATGGTTCGAGTCTTGGAGGTAGTCACTAATGCTTGCATTAAGGTATCTCTTGAGATGTGACCTTCCCTAGATTTTGCTTACGCCGGTTGCTTTGTGCATCAAATTAGCTTTTTATGTCTTTTCTCTAAAAGGTTTACTCTGGTTGTTTTAGCAAAAATGGTGGGGGTTGTAGTGCGTTCTAGTTCTTGGTCACAACTTATGCATATAAACTACTCTCTTCGTTCTCGTCTGTCGATTCATGAAGTGGTGTTTTATGATCTAAAACAAGTAATTGATATTTGTGCGACTATAAAATCATAGCATTAAAGGAAAGTTAAATTATTTCTAGTAAGTAAGATATTATTCTTGAAATAAACTGAAAAAGAAAATATTGACATATAAATCAGAATTGTATAGTTAATAGTTAATTAGAAAGTTATGGTAATAATGTCATATAATGTGGAACATACAGAGTATTGTATTGAGGTATTTTTACCACACAACCCTCCCCTCAGGAAAAAAGGAAAAAAAGAAAAAAGAAGAAATATACACAAGCAGTGGAGTATGAGTTCTAAATTCCATTGCTTTTACCAATCATGTGGAGCAATTTATTCCTTCCTTTTAACACCTCTTCAAATACTAGATTAACTTGTGATTCAAACTTCTCCAAACCAGCCTTTAGAGCTTTAGATTTCTGCAGAATAACATCTTTATTCTTCTTAATCTCTTCTTCATCTTCTCCATATCCTCTTTTTAACTTTTCTTTTACTTGCATTATTGCCTTCTCCATTTCTTCATACTCAGGAAATCCTATCATCCACTTCTCTCCATCTTTGCAAAATTTCCTCTGAAATTCAGTGGCAAGTTCATTAATTGAGTCCCTAAATGACTTAGTTGGAGAAGAGTTACAACAAATCCTATCAACTTCTTCCAACTTATAATTCTTAGTTGGATACAAAAAAACACTTAAAAGAATGTAAGATAATAAACTCATTACAACTCCTATTCTGCAATCAAACTTGAACAACAATCCCTTAGTTGCATTTCTGGAATAAGAATTCTCTTGCTGTCCCTTTGTACAATTGATTGCATATTGGCAAATGACTGCCTCATAATTATTCAAATTCTTGATTGTAGCATCAACTATTAAATGATACATATTGATCTTAAAACTTGATGACTTCAGCATGTTACATAGTTCCATGATGTTCAAACTCTCCTTCATGTACAAATTCAACAAATTGTCATTGATCCATGTACATGGTACCTTTGATTTCTCCAATATGACGAGACGAAATTCAGAGTGAAGTTTTTTCAGCGAAGTCATGGCTTGTACACACCATTGAAGAGTCAAAGAATTCTTGGATAGTGATAGTTGGAGATTCTTGATTTCATTGGTGAATGAAGTGAAGAGAGCCATAGTTTCACTATTTGTAACATGAAAGATACATTTTCTTTTGTGGTGAAATGGAGAAAGACAAGCCATATATGCCCTTCCCATTATTTGGCTATTCTAACACAAGAAAAAGATGCCAACTTTGGGAGATTATCAAGGGGTGGAGAAGTAGAGAGGAGGTGAATTAGTAAGGTGGAAAAAAATGGGGAGATATTTAGAGGAGGTGCATTAGTAAGGTGGAAAAGGGTGGGGAGATAGTTGTTGGTAGGAGAAAGATGTAAGAAACGCATTCCTTAATCAATATTACCATTAAAATTAGCTTTCAAAATCTTGAAAATACCACACCTTAACTTATAATATTTATACAAATTCCCACCCTTACAAAGTAATTACAAAAATTTCAGCTAACTATATATAATGTATCGGGAAGCTAATTATGTATCTCAGCAGACCCAAAATAAAAAAAATGTACCCAAAGCTAATTATGTATTTTTTACAAGAAAAAAGTGTATCTTCGTTGGATGTATTATGTATCTCCACAGACCTAAAATTTGAAAAAAATATATCGAGAGCTAATTATGTATCTTTACAAAGAAAAAAATGTATCTCTGTTGATGTACCGAAAGTTAATAGCAGACCCAAAGTCACGTTTTTCAGTAATTATGCGAGATGTCAGAATTTTCTGTAATCAAGCTCCAAACTGCAGGGAAATATACACCTTAACTTATCATATTTATATAAATCCCTGCTCTTACAAAATAATTACAAAAATTCCAACTAATTATGTAACTTCGTTGGATGTATCGAGAGCTAATTATGTATCTTGACAGACCCAAAATTAAAAAAAATATATTGAGAGCTAATTATGTATCTTTACAGAAGAAAAAATGTAATTGGATGTATTATGCATCTCAACATACCTAAAATCGAAAAAAAATATATATGAAGCTAATTATGTATCTTTACGAAGGAAAAAGTATGTCTTTGTTCGATGTATCGGGAGCTAATTACGTATTTCGGCATACCTAACATTGAGATTTTCAGTAATTATGAAAAATATCGAGATTTTTTATGTTAAGCTCCAAACTGTCGAAATTTATTTTGTTTTCTCTATTTTTTATGTTTTCTCCCTTTTTCTCTCAATAACAACAAATAAATTTAATTTTTATATACCGATGACAATGTAAAAAAAAATTAATTAAATTCTCGATATAATTTAACTAGTTATGACTACTTATCATTCTATTCTTCGAGTTACCTTATTAGGCTTGTTATGAGAAGTTATATTCATCGTAGATTAACTCAACTTGATAGTTATTTATTTAGTCAAAGTTTGTTATAGTAGTCATTTTCTATAACAATATTTTGTTATAACAATCAATTTTTTTTTTGAAACTGTTTTTTTTATGTTATATTATAATAAGTTTTCTCTATTACAATATTTTACTATAATAATTAAAAATGTTCAGACAAACAAAGCCGTCGTGAAGAAATTTAACATAGCACAAAACTTAAATTAATCATAAAAGGTTGGAATTGTAGTGAATGGGGGAAATAAAGAAGAATGCTTGGAGATAAAGCAAAATGTTTGGCAAATTTGTAACTTTAGGTTAAACAGGAAAATAAAGACAAGGTGGAGAAGTCACACAATGTATTTGGAGAAAAGGAAGGATTTACTAAAGAAAGAGGAATTTGTGACACATTTATAGAAATTATCCTTTTCCACTTGAAAAGTGCTTCCTTTGCTACTTAAACACATTTACTACCTTTTACGTGGCTTTTTGTCCAACTTGTAGAATATCTTTTATCGTTTCAAAATTTTGATAGGGACTTGTCACTTTTTCTTTAAAATAAAAATAGCAGTCTTTGGTGTGTTCGGTACGAGGAAAAAAATTTTGTAACTTTTTTAGTTTTGATACGTAAATAAAATATTATACTAAATATAAAGATATATAATCTAGATAAATTTTATAGAAGGTGGAAGGTGGTAGTAGGGTGTGGGGTGATAAGGATGGAGGCAACTAAGTGAGGTGAAGATGGGATCTATTGGAAGCTGAAGCGGACACAATAAATATGAAATATCATTTGTTTAACTTATTTTGTTATTTTTATAAAAAAATATTTTTTTATTTTCAGAAAAACTTATTTTCTTAAAGAAATGTTTTCAAAAGAATAAGTTGCGAGAAATAGAAAATGTCTTCAAGAGGACAATTGCACGAATTAGAACTTCATGTTCAAAATACTAAGTATTACTTATTAATGAGCAAAGAAATTGCATTTAACCACCAGAGTTGGCATAGTGGTTCAGCGCTATGTCCCTTAAGCAAGAGGTCGGAGGTTCAATCCCCGCCTTTGGCGAATGGAGCAAACTCTATGACCAGTTTCCTGTTGCAAAATGCGCTGACCGAGGAACGGAGGATTAGTCTCACGACTGGCGGATACCTTGGGAAACAAAAAATAACAAAGAAATTGCATTTGCGTGGCTGAAAATTGAAACAAACTCTTGAAGAAAGGGATAATCACATAAACCTTATTAAAGCTATAGGATTTTTGAATCGCAAAAAAAAAAATTGATTAAGAGCCCATTTGAATTGATTTATTTTAAATGTTTTAAAGCTAAAATAACTTGTAGCTTCTTTTTGCAGTGTTTGTATAAGCCAACAGAAACACTACAATGTGAGATGGAAGTCCCCGTTGATCCCAGAACAATCTTGTTGTTGTTTGTATTATTTGGTCTACGCATCAAAACTAATAACCACATATGATATTACTCGGGATTATGCACTAAAGATTATTCAATGAATTGTACCAAGCTTTCATGAGGTTCATTCAAGGCTTAGATCTTTTTGTATTTAGTCTTGAGCCAGAGGTCTTTCAAAAACAATCTCTATCTCACCTCTAACGTAATTGTACGGACTGCAAACACTTTACCCCCTCTTTGTGAAAATTTACTGGCTGTGTTGTATTTAGTAAATCAGAGATCAATAAATCAGTTGATGTTTTAAAGTTTAGAGTCCAGCTTCTTGAGTAATCTGATTTTGTGGTTGGTTAAAACAATTTTGTTACTTGAAGGGACCCAAAACTTTCAAAAGGAATAATTGTCTGAAGGCAACGTACAGGTCGCCGGGAGGCACACTAACAAGAATACAACAACAATACCCAATATAATCCCATCAAGTGGGGTATGGGGAGATTAGAGTATACGCGAACCTTACCTCTACCTCAGAGCCTCTTTCCGATAGACCCTTGGCTCAATAAGCATATTCTATAAGAATGACAAAGAAAAAAGAGAGAAGAGTTAAGAGCACAAAAAGAAAACCAATCTTTAAAATTGACCTAGCATAAACAAAAGCACCAGGCATTATTACTAACTAAAATAAAATAAATATAAAAAAGAGCACATAACATTTTATGTTTATGCTCAATATCAGTGACAGATGGTTTTGACTATTCTACAACAACCAACAATTCTAACACGCCTTCAATTTTTTAATGGATCGAAAGTTTTTCAAAGAAAAGCTCACATGATAGATGGGGTACACACTTTAGCTTAGATGATTGATTTACCGAGTAGTTTTACTTATTCCCATTCCAAGTGTTGTTGAACCAAACATCTACTTGATCTTCCTTTCAAGTGTTTTGTTGAACCAATAACCTTACATGTATCTTAGTCAATCTTCCTAAGGCAGTTAACGTATGTGTAACTTGAGAAAGAAACAAATAGCTTCCGGAACCGGAAAAGGCAAACCAAACGACAGTTACAACATGTTATGTGTGTAAACTGCAATCTAAAAAATGTTCCTCTCCTTTATTTTTAGTCTCTGTGTGTGTGTGTTTGTGTTTGTAGCATATGTTTTGATACGCAGCTTTTGGGAAGCCTTCTTTTAAGCATCTGGCCAAACACCGATGTAATAGTCCCAAGAGTGATACCAGCAACTACTTCTCTACTGCAAGCTACACATCACGGACAACTGTGAGATGACTTGCAAGCTAGAGGATGTGTCTTATAGATCATTTACTATATATTTGATTTATCTTCTCGCTCCCATAATGGAATACAAAGACAAGGAAACGAATGCCTGGAAACAGAAACTGGAAATAAAAACCCTCCCTTTATTTCTTCCTTTCTAACTTTCCTTATTCTGGTACCATAAGCAAGACAATAACAAAGGTTTACATACCAAACCCATTGACTCTTGTGCTGAGCCATTGCAGCTAAGCTCCTTCTGGGATATTCATTTAGAAAGCAATGCACCACTCCACTTAAAATGGAACTTGGCAGATAGGAGGGACAACCATATGTCAACTGGTCCGCTGTACTTGCGCAATATGCTAGTGCTAACCTGAGAATGATTTAGCACAAAGCTCCCACTTCAAAACTTAAACCATAGAATTGTGATTAGCAAAGATGCCAACCATAGTCATAGAAATGCAAAACCAATTAACCCCTGAATGCTTCTAGCTATGGTATTCCCAAGAAAAAGATCTTAAATGAAAGATATGGTTGGTGAGAATTTATATAGTTGACCTCAACTTGCTTGAGATTGAGATGTACATGTAGTTATTGTTGTATGATATTCCCAAGAAACTAAAATAAAAATCTACAAGTAGTACCAGAAGTAAAGAGACAAGGGAAGAACTCACAAGTTCCCAGACCTCAACTTCTTTATGTGAAGTATCTTGCAATAGTTCTCTGCATGTAAGGAAACCATTTTACTAAGATGAGCAACAAAAGATGGAAAATGGAGGACATAAATTAGAGGTGCTACCTATATGTTTCAAGAAAGTAGATATTTCAAGGAAATTTAACTAAAAGAAAGCTACTAAGTCTAAGCCTTGCATATTTCAATACCAAATTCTGGACTGGTGGGAGAATTATACTACAATAACAACTATGCCTCAATCCCAAACCCAAGTTGGAGTCAGTTGTATGAATCCTCACCTAACCATGTCACTTTATTTAAGTTCATCTCATACCGATATCATACAAAAATAAAAATGAAAAGAAATATACTACTAGAATTCTCTATAGTTTATACTGGCATATAAATTTCTGATATGACTAAAAGACTCCAAGAATCATAGGACCTAAAGTAAACGTGCTAATCTAACTATCACAACAGAAGAACTATGATTAAGTTAATTTGTTGAATCTTGAAAAGATTTGTATTTAAGTCCTACATCTACAGAAGTGTCCAACTCATCAGTGTTTCCCTTGTCAGACAAAATACACAACATGTTTTCGGCATGTCAATCAGTTATAGTTCAATAAAAGAAAAGTAAAGAATCCCTTATAACAAAGCTTGTTCAGAAAACCTAATAAAGTATAAGAGATATCATACTAGAAAGTAACAGGATCATTATGAAACTTTGGTAGTATTAAATATCACTGTCAATAATAAGTAACTCTTTTTATAACATCTGCAAGAGCACTTCCAAGTAATACCAAATCTTGCACATGTACTACCAACGGCTACCAGAATATGATGAATAACTTACCGTACACCTTGATGAACATCTTGATGGTTACAGTGACCGGAGACTCCATAATTATCAAAAGTTATGACCTGGAAACAAATGTCCATGAGATGAAAAGGTGACATAAATAATATTTCCCTCTGCTCACAAATAACTTCAATGCAACATTCTAAATACAGATAAAAAGAAAAAACAGAAATTAGAAAGTGAATAAGTGACAGCAAATTTAAATAAGATTCCCCGCTGCTCACTTAACGCTATTGACTTGACTTCTTTATTTATATTGAAGATGATTATTTTCATTTTTCCCTTGGTTAAATGAAATCTCTTGAATTAATTTGCTCCTCTACTTGCAACTCAGATGTTCCTACATCAAAATAAAAAACTTTTGTGAAGCCGCTCAAATCTGAAACTGTTGGCGTGACTTAACTTAAAGCTCGCTTCAAAAATCATATAGAACAATTCTGGACTTTTGATATGTTGTAGATTTTGAAGTCTAGTTTCTAGTAAATGATTACTCCCATAAACGTGTTGAGGTGTGAAAAAAGTGACATAAGTTGAAAAGAGAAAGGAAAAGAAGAAGAGGACTTGTTCGAAAACCACCAATGGATGATGCAAAACCAAGACCAAAGACCATTTTATATAGAGGTTGGGATGATGGAACTCAAGAGGGATAAAGCTTTCAAAACAAAAGAGAATTAAGTTCTCACTTCCGAAAGTCAAGTAGCATAAGGTTTCCAAAGGGATTAATGGTTCCCACATTTGCAAGAAAATCCTAAGGGTATCAGAATCCCATAGGTAAGTGGGAAACACAAAAATTGCAAGAAAAAAATTCATTCTATCATAAAATGTTCTGAATTTTTTCCTTTTGATAGAGGGATTATCAAACTCCAGAATTACAAGTGTCTCAACTTCAATTTCACAAAAGGATGGAAAATAAAATTCATTCAAGACATATAAAAGCTGAAATGGAGTATTGTCTTCATCAGGTACTTCAAGGCCCATCCTTGAACAATTATACACCTTGAGAAGTATTAAACTAAGGGATAATTGCAGTTTATTGAATTTAAATCCACAAAGATATATTAGCCAAATAAATATTGCGGGCAAATATAATTGAATTATTTATTTAAATTCAATTATAAGTATGGATGTAATTAATGGTCCAATTTTGTTGGGCTAGCCAATTGTTATGGATTTCAAGTGATGATCCCACTTTGTTACGCCCGAAATGTCATCTTATCCTATAGGCTCAGATTGACGCTACGCCACAGGCCAAATGACGTGTCACACCAAGTCAACTGGAAAAGTCAACAGGGTAATGCCACATGCTAAACGACAAGGCATACCAAGTCCAATCAAAAGGCCAATGAAATATGACACATATAGGAGTGACATGTTCTGGCCAATCAAATGTGATTGTGTAATCTGATTCGTCGGTGATTTAAGTCAGCCAATCAAATGAAGAGTTTGTCCTTGTCACAGTCCTTCCTCCTATAACTATAAATAAGGCTCATCATAATTCATAAAACGAACTAGAATTCATAACAAGCAAGAAAGAGCTTGTGGATCAAAGGCCTTTGGATCAAGCTTCACTTGTACAAGTGGTGTATGTTTTTGGCTTTTGATTTGACTACATGCCACTCCATTAGCATGTGCATGATGCTGTTTTATTTGACTTGGTATGCCATGTTATCTGACATGTGGCACCAAACTGAGCATCTAGGACAAAATGACACCTTAGGCCTAACATAGTAAGCTCATCACTCGAAAAGGCCATATTAGGTGAACGCGATAATTACTGAAATTACGTACCAAATCAATTGCGCAATTGACAATTTCCTCCTTGATAATCTTTGACAGTAACTTAGAGTTCCATGATTTGCCAAAACCATCCTAGTAAGAACTAGGCTTTAGAACCCCGCTTAATCATTTAAGAACATAGAGATTTAGCATTTTGATACAATCAGAATACCTGTAGATCTGGATGGTCAAGGACTTTCACTTGCTTTTGTGGAACCTACATGAGTAAATAGAGAACAGAAAGATCAACGACTAATATCTGACTAGCTTCTCAAACATTTTACAAAAACTTCTGTTACAGAAATTCACAGAAATAGTGTAATGCAGGAACAATTGCATGAAAGCCAACATAAAAGATCACAGATCTAGCCTTAATGCATCACTGAAAATTCTATTCAGATAAAATTTCACGTCACCTTAAGCACAGTCGAGGCTAAACAAAGTTCTTCTTTTCTGATATTCCCTATACCATCTGCATTACCTATATTTAAATACAATGCGATAAAGCACAAACAAAATACTGAAAGTTAGCATCAGTAACAGACTCTTGCTTATCTAGGATAAAGATTTGTAAAGAACGGTTCCAGTTATTTGCATTCTGATCATTTAAACATTTTAAAGTTGAAAGAAAAAACTGCAATAAATTTAATTCAGAGAGTAAACCTCGGGTTTAAAAACACTGCTTGAACTGGATCATACTTTTTTAAAAACTCAATTGTTCAAGTATTTCAAGCGGTTCAAAAATAAACTTTCCATTTTAGGTTTTCTTTTGCATCTAGAGACATATATATGGCAACCAAAATACACGTCACGCAAAACTTAGGCATAAAAGAAATTTGTTGATTCAGCATCTGCAATAGAAATTGAAATATTCTAATAGCCTTACCGGTTGACATGCATAATATGTGCAGATTACATCCTCTCAAAGACAAATAATTAATGGTTGGAGTAAAGAACCTGCAGTATAGAGTTAAGAGCACCATAAGTCATTATCATTACAACAGTGATGCTTTGTAAAGCAACAACAACAACAACATACCCAGTAAAAGGCCATTACTTACATTATTTATTACTTAATAATGAGATTGCCTAAACATTAAAAGGTCATTGTATCATATGTAGGAATGACATCTATAGTTAGAGACACGGTAACAATCAACTAACATCGTGAGTTGAGATCCTTCTTACCAACTATATTTAACACAATTTGCAAAGGGAAACATAGTCGAAGAACGGATGCTTCTCTGAGAACAAGCATAAAGGAAATTTGATAAACTTAAGGAAAGGAATAGCATTTTCTTAGGTTGTAGATTTTAATGTATCATGACACCATATGCTTAACAAAACAAACCAAAAGAAAAAGATTCAATTCATAATTTGTATAAAGACAAATCATATTTCATTTAACGAAAACTTAAGGAACGGAATAGCATTTTCTTAGGTTGTAGATTTTAATGTATCATGACACCATATGCTTAACAAACAAACCAAAAGAAAAAGATTCAATTCATAATTTGTATAAAGACAAATCATATTTCATTTAACGACCTATTTAACAAAGAGATAATGATTGAATCTTATAATTTAGCCCACTAAATTCTAGTCCACCATGTTTCAAGGAAGACATATGAATTCATGGGACTTATTATTCAGTGACTGTGCCTATAAGCTCAACTAATTAAATTTTGTTTCAACTGCGCAACTTTGTGTTAATGTATAACTAATGATACATAGGGCTCTCATAATCTTGCTTAAAACTAACATATAGTTCCAAGTGTCTTAACCTGCAACTCCCTCTATAGCAATTCAAAAGTCAGCGTTGCTCAGGAAATTCATGACAGGAACAAATAACAACTCAAAGTTAAGACATTCAACATTACATAGACTCATCATCAGGATGGGCAATAACCAACAACACATTTCTCTTGCAAAAACCTCCACCTGAAACATAAGAAGAAAATAATAATATCAAGAGGGGAAGCAGCTGATCCTTAAAATACCAGAAGGGAAGCCATTGACTGCAGAACAAACACTACAGGCAAAGGTGTATATGTGGCTGTATTTTGATTCTAAAAGAAAACTGAATAAAAACACTGAGACAGCCAGTAAATGCAAAAGAAAAGAAGAATTGACATTTCGTAGAGAAGTCACTCCATACCATCATTCAAAACTTCAACTTGTGAGGCAGAGAAAGATTCGTGGAGAATTTTAAAGAGTGAAGCCACCCACAGCACAACCATTGTAACGATGATTGCTAGCCACTCCATTTGACTTTCTTATTAGCAGAACAACAGATGCACAGAATTGTATCTGCATGTTAATCTGAAACGAGTTGTATTACTAAAACCCATAATGGTAAATGAAATTGGTACTTCATAAAGAGAAATCAGACACCAATAACTCAAGGAGATCATGGGATCCTATTAACTATAAACCTTACAACAAACAGTATCCACTACATTACAAGCTTTTCTTGTCAACCCTTGTTGAAAGAGATTACGCTGGAATGGTTTTTTGGGTGTAATCTGGAACAAGCTTTGTGTTCTTTCTGTTTACACTACTACTGAACATTCAAAAAAAAAATGGAAAAGCACGACTCCTAAAAATTAGGTAGCAAAAATGAATTTTGCTTTTGCTCATTAAAAATGTCCACAAAATTATATAACCTGCATTTTACCTACTGAGTGTCAAACATGATAATATTCAAGAGTAGAGGTAACAACAGATAAATGAGCTTTAGATAAAAATACGAGGAGGTTATACCAGGAGAAGTCATGACCATCTAACACAGACAGGTGGTCTTGGATGAAAAGTGAAATAGATGAGTAGAAAAGGAGATCTAGTGAGAACTAAAGAGCACAATCAAGTGTGGCCTAGCGGTTCAATGAAGTGGTTGAGCACCACGAGGTTTCAGGTTCAATTCCTTCCCAACCTAGACAAACACTAGGTGTTCCCACTTTTTCTAATTTTGCTGGACAGAGTTACCAGGTTTATTAAAAAACAGGAGCACAAACAAATTACTTCTGTCACTTTATTTCATGTGAAGGTGTTTTACTGCACACAAAAATTGAGAAATTAAAGAAAACTTTTCACGTGGAAGAAAAATATATATATGCAAAGTACCAAAATTACCCATTTAAATGAGTGGTGTTGAGAGTGAGAGCTGCGATTTTCCCCAGATGACCAAGTAGATTCTTGGTTTCTACTTCCTCTTCCGAGGTTCTCTTTATACAGAAAATGAAATGGAGAGGCAAAGAGCTTCCTTCCTTCGTACATCTCTATTTTTACCCAACAAAAAACTTGATTTTTCCTTTATAAAATAGTGTTTGGGATCATCCACACCGTCTCAGACTTAATCCCAATATATCATTCCTTTCATGAAATAGGGAGTAATAGACTCATCCCCTACCTGTTGTCCCTAAGTAAAATACCAAATAAGGCCATTCATAATTCCCCCGCCCCATTGCAGCCGGCTTGCCTCATAAATCCCATCAAATATATGTAACGATTCAAACCTTCACATGGCTGATTTAAGGCCAATTGTTCAGCTGTCTTTCCACTTCAAAAGTCAATTCCATTTTCCAATTTTACATCTTTTTTCCATATCATGTTGTACAACAAGACCAGAAGCAACAACTATACTAGTAGATATGTTGCAATGCTTCCTCAATTATATTACCAAATTAAGAGGTAAAGGATTACTTAGGATTCACCCTTCAAACCGTCATTTATGTACTCACTTAAGTGGACTTGCTCCAGCAGATTATACTCCTTTGATGTTCATATATATTTTATTTGTTCCTACAACATATAACCAAGTCTAACTTGTGTCACTTATGCGCTTCATTAAGGTTTCAATTGGTCCAAATAAATGTTCAAAATTTACGGGGCTTTACGACTTTAATTTCAATATCTTCTTGCTTATTATCTTGTCATTTGTCGAGTTCTTGGTTAATTCCTTTCGTTGTTTGCATTTTTCAAAACTGGTGCCATAGTATATTTGTTTTATTGCTTTTGGCATAGGCTGTTGCTTCTTGATTCTTTCGTATAGATTTCTGATTGTTTTCCTAAGCATATAGTTGACACAGCTTCACACTTCATTACTGATTTCATTCGCTATTAACCACCATTTCTTTTTAAGCCTTGCTTATTTGTTTTTTTAGTCTAACGTGTTTGAGCGCCTTCTTATGTTCTTCTCTTATTGAGTAATGGGTTTTGATGGTCGATGGTAGACTAGGGTCATGTCATAGGTCGAGGTTGAGGTCGGGATAAGGGTCCAAGGTGAGGTCGGGGTTTAGGTACGGGTTTGGGTTAAGGTCGATCTCGAGGTTAGGGATAAAGGATAGTAGAGTTAAGTGGGATAAGGGAGCCTACAGGTTGAGAGTTGGGTCCTGAAACATAGGAACTCTTCAAGGTAAGTCCATCGAGCTCGTGGAGATTCTTAACAAGAGGAGGATTAGTATAGCTTATGTTCAGGAGACCAAATGGGTAGGGTCTTAGGCGAAGGATGTGGACGGGTATAAGTTGTGGTACTCTAGTAGCGTGAGGCATAGGAATGGGGTAGGTATCTTAGTAGATAAAAAGCTTAGGGGGCAGGTGGTGGAGGTTAAGCAGGTCAACGATAGGTTGATGTTAATTAAGTTGGTCATTGGAGAGTTTACACGAAATGCTATTAGTGCGTATGCTTCGCACATGGGCTTGGTTGAGAAAGAGAAGAAGTGTTTTTGGGAGATTTTGGATGAGATGGTGAGAGGTGTTACGAGCACCGAGAAGCTTTTCGTAGGAGGTGGTTTCAATGGTCCTATTGGGTCATTATCAAAAGTCTATGATGATGTGCATGGAGGGTTCAGTTTTGTGGAAAAGAATGATGGAGAAGCCTCACTTTTGGATTTTGCTAGGGCAATTGGTTTGGTGGTAGCAAATTCAAGCTTTCCGAAGAAAGAGGAGCACCTTATTGCATTTCGTAGTTCGATAATAGTCTTTTTACTCCTTATGAAGGGTGATAAAGCACTATGTAAAGACTATAAGGTCATACCTAGCGAGAATCTTTCAACCCAACATAAGCTTCTAGTGATGGACTTGAAAGTCAATAAGGGCAGAAAGAAGAGGAATGTGGTCATTGCTTTGGAGATAGGGGAGAAGTTGACGACTATGGAGGCTTGGGAGAGTAGAGGGGATGTGAACAGTATATGGGAGACAACTGCCAATTGCATCAGAGAGACAGCTAGGGAGGTGTTAGGTGTTTCGAGAGGTTGATCTGGCAAGCCCCAGGAGAACTAGTGGTGGAACGAAGAAGTTAAAAGGAAGGTGGAGTATAAGAAGGTGGCTTATGTGAAGTTGGTGGAGAGCAAAGATGAAGAGGAGAAGTGAACGAATGGGATGAGTATAAGTTAACTAGGAAAGAGGCTAAGTTAGCGGTTACGGTGGCTAAGACAACAACTTTCAAGAGCTTGTATGCGGCTTTAGACGAGAAAGGTAGGGATAAGAAGTTGTATAGGCTTGCCAGGGCTAGGGAGCGGAGGGACTATGAGCTTGACCAAGAGAAGTGTATCAAGGGAGAGGTTGGCAAAGTGTTTGTGGATGACGCCCTCATTAGGAGTAGGTGACAATCTTATTTTCATAGACTTTTGAACGATGAGAGGGACAAAGGTTTAGTACTGGGGAACTTGGAGCACTCAGAGAGGTGTTACGATTACGATTATTGTAAGCGTATTAAGGTTGAGGAGGTCAAATTTGAATTTCGTAGGATACGTAAGGATAGGGCGACCGGGGCAAACGAGATTCCGATGGATTTTTGGAAGAGCACTGGCGGGGCAGGTATGGAGTGGCTGACAAGGTTGTTAACATCATTTTTAGGACAATGAAGATGTCGGAAATTTGGAGATGGAGTATAATGATTCCATTATATAAGAACAAGGGAGACATTCAAAGTTGCAACAACTATTGAGGTATCAAATAGTTGAGACATACTATGAAGGGTTGGGAAAGAGTGGTAGTTGATGCTGATGAGGATCGTGACTATTTCAGAGAATCAGTTTGATTTCATGTCCGGTCGCTCGACTAATGAAGTTATTCATCTTGTAAGGAGATCATGGGAGCAGTATAGGGAGAGGAAGGACTTGCACATTGTGTTCATCAATCTTGAGAAAGCGTGCAACAAAGTCTCCGGGGAGGTTCTGTAGAGGTGCTTGGTGGTTAGAGGTATGTCTGTGGCATACACTAGGTCAATCTACGATATGTACAATAGAGCAAAGACTTGTGTGAGGACGAAAAGAGGAGATTCAGAGTATTTCCTATTTTGACAGGGTTGCACCAAGGATCGACTCTTAGTCCATTCACCATGGTAATGGATATATTAACACGACATATTCAAGGGGAGGTGCCTTGGTGTATGTTATATGTTGATACTGTAGTGCTTATTAACGAGACCCAGAGAAGTGTTAATGATAAGTTAGGGGTCTGGAAACAGACCTAGAGTCGAAAAGGTTTAGGTTGAGTAGGACCAAGACGGAGTACTTGGAGTGTAAGTTCAGTGATTTGACGCATGAGACTGACGTGGTAGTGAAGTTGGATTCTCAGACCATTCGGAAGAGAGATAGTTTCAAAATCTTGGGTCTATGATTCAGGAGAATAGAGAGATTGACGAGGATGTCCTGCACCGTATTACTGTCGGGTGATTGAAATGGAGGCTCGCTTCGGGAGCCTTGTGATAAAAAGATTCCTCCTAAGCTTAAAGGTAAGTTGTGAAGAGGCAGTCCGACTGGTTATGTTGTATGGAGTGAAATGTTGGCTAGTTAAGAACTCCCACATCCAACGGTTGAAGATGGCGGAGATGAGAATGTTGAGATGGATGTGTGGACTTACTAGAAGGGATAGGATTAGAAATGAGATTATTCGAGAGAAGGAGGGAGTGACTTTGGTGGAAGACAAGATGCGGGAAATGAGATTGAGATGGTTTGGACATGTGATGAGGAGGTGCACGGATGACCCAGTACGAAGGTGTGAGAGACTGACCATGGATGGTTTCAGACGGGATAGAGGTAGGCCGACGAAATATTGGTAGGAAGTAATTAGGCATGACATGAAGCAGTTACAACTTACAGAGGACATGACTCTTGATAGGAAGGTGCGGAGGACGCAGATTAAGGTAGAGAGTTAGTGGGTAGGAGCGTATCTTTACTAGTAGGGAGGAGTGCTTCGTTTGTAGATGTACCTGTAGTCATAGTGTTATGCATATGCCTCGTAGTTTCTTGTTTGTGGTATTTTGGTGATGTCTATTATTTTTGATAGATAGTTCATAGTATTACTCTGTGTCTTGTTTCTTTTATTATCTATTAGTGTATTACCCCATTTTGATGTTTGTTTTTATGTTTTTGGCTTGTTATATTGTTATTTTTCTTGAGCTGGAGGTCTATCAAAAACAAACTCTCTACTCCATCTAAGGTAATGGTATGAGCTGCGTATACTTTATCCTCCCCAGACCCACTTTGTGGGAATACACTGGCTATGTTGCTTTTGTTGTTGTTTTCTAGCTTATTATCCTCGAAAGGCACCAAACGGTAATTAATATTTCATGTTGTGCATCTTGATAAAAAATTGCATCTGCATTTATTCACTTTCTTGATATCACACAAAATTTGCTCTTTTCAAGTGTTCAGTTTTACTTGCATAGTTGAGTTTGATTTACTTAGTAGGCTTTTGGACATGCGATATGAAGTTCGTAATTTGAAATCATGAGATGATATGGCCGTTTAGACATGTGATTTCAATTATTGATTTCATATTAGGACATGATATTCCAAATTCTCCAAAATGTGTGATTTGGGATTTCACATCATGATTTGAATTTTTTTAAAATACATAAATTGGCCAACAAATTTATATTTTGTAATAGAAGCCCCACCGTTATTACTCTTATCAATCTTTAAACCATTCATATCTCATATAACCATTACTCTCGCCAACATAGTTTTTTTTAAAATGTATTTCAAATTATGAACTTCCCAGTTTTATACAAAGCTATCCGATTTCCGTCACATGTTCAATTTACTTAATTTTTAACATAAGATTTGATCAATAAATGTTAGTGTTTTTTTAAAGAATATCTTTGTAATAGTGTATTATACTTTTGTAATGAACTTTAGATTATTTGGTAAGATTGTATGAAGAATTGGATAATTTTGATAGTTTTCAAACCTTATGGGGGGGGTTTTGTGTTTATAAAAAAAATACAACTTAAGAATTCCAAATTGCATGTTGAAACATAACTTCAAACTTCATCTTATATGATTTCAAATCATGATTTCATCTCAAATGGCCCAACGGGCCCTTAAACTGTAGCAAATGCGAAAAGATTGTTTGTGTTTGCCTTCCATTGTATTAGATTTGGTTTATTACAATTTGCATTGGGGTTGTTTGGCAAATCGCCGAAAGAATACTGAAAGGTATTCCCATCAATTTAAAAAAAAATAATACTGAAAGCTATTCCCTTATATCTGTTCAAAATTAAATAAAAATTCAATTTAAATTATATAGCATAATCTCTGCAGGGTTTACTATATTATGAATTCCTTACGCTATGGAATTATCTCAAAATACTATATAATATAGCAGCAGATGCATTTGGAAAAGGATCATAAAAGGACAGAGAATAATGCAAATCAGAAAAGATACAACCAGCAAATTGAAAAGAAACAAGTAAACAACAGTATTAGTCATATACCATCAAGTTGATGGGTATTAAAACAAGCAGCAAGGTAGGAGTGTTTAGGTAAGTGTATAAGAGTGGATATTAAAAGACGAAAATAAAATCGAAATAATTACCTGAAGATAGATAAATCAGCAATATAGTGTATAAGAGAGACACAGGAAGGAGTGAGGGGGGAAAAACAGAACAGGAGAAAGGGGAAATAGAGTTCCTCAGTATTTTGAGAAAGAAGAGCAAGAAAAATAGGAAAAACAAATGGCCAGTGAAGAAAACCCAAATCTTGGATTTTTTAAAATTTTTATTTTGGGAATAATTATTTCAAAAATAAGTTAGTTATTAATGTATTAGTTATTTCATATTTTATTCTACAATCTCTATAAATATTGCAGTTAAATGGTCAAACACATCGTCAGACTCCTAAACTTGACACAAACTTTATTTTGATACCTCAACAGATCATTATTTATTTTCTACACTTTTAGACTTTCGACCTAAAATTAGCGGATGATATGACATAATGACAAATTAAAAAAGGACACATAATATTTGAGTTTAATATATATATATTTATATATATATATATATATATAATATTAAAAGTGTGAAAGACCTTAGAAATATTATTTGAATTTTTTGACCTTCATTAAAAGTCATTGTTTTAGACAAAATTGTCTTTTCACTATTTTTTTTTAATATTTAAGAGTAAGAATTAATTAAATGTATTTATGGTAACACATTTTCTTATTAGAAGTCATGAGAATTAATGACAATTAATACCCCTTT
>NC_061114.1:100032918-100053737 GCF_002878395.1 Capsicum annuum | reverse complement strand
TCATCATGTTTAATTTTAGAACGGCTCTTCCATTTACTCATACTATGACTTTACGACTTTATCATGACTACCGGCCACTTTTCAACTTCTTCCTATTTATTTAGTTATTTAAATTTTAATATAACTTTCTTTAATATTGTGTATAATGTTAAAGTAAATTTTTAATATAAAAAATAGTCAAAAAATAAAAAATAAAAAAAAGATAAATAGCAATGAAGATCATTGAGAGGTGCCACATCACATCCTCCATATTTCTCCTTTATATATATATATATATATATATATATATATATATATATTGATTCTTCCTTCTCAAAAGTTGATATTGGATTAAGTTAAGGATGGTAAAACTAAGGGTGACACCATAAATTTTCATGATGAATATTAAAATCGAGATGGTGGTGAATTTAATGGTGATAGTAAATTCAGTTGTGGTATGATAATTTTGAAGATTGTTTGACAAATTTTGTTATCACTATTTTGATTAATTTAATTACTCTTCCTAAATTCTTTTTTATTGTTATAAAGATTTTATCTAATAAATATGGAGGGTTTAAGAGAAGAATTTAGGGAGGAGCAAAGTTTGGAAGAGTATTTTGCAGGGAGTAATTTTTCGTTGAAATTCTAACAGAGACGATCGATAAATTCTTTTTCATATTTATCTTTTAATAATTTTTCAAGATGGGTTCTTTTATGTTTTTATTAAT
Organism: Capsicum annuum; assembly: GCF_002878395.1. Taxonomy (NCBI): domain Eukaryota; kingdom Viridiplantae; phylum Streptophyta; class Magnoliopsida; order Solanales; family Solanaceae; genus Capsicum; species Capsicum annuum. The sequence goes on along the minus strand of NC_061114.1, from coordinate 100,053,030 downwards.
TCTTCAAAATCAGTGTATGATTTTTTTTGTTTTGTTTTGTTTTTTCTTTCATGTTTTTGTAAGTTTCTAAAAGGGAAAATACATAAATACCCCTCTGAACTTGTTCGAGTTTTTCAAAAAAACACATAAATTTTAGATACGACTTATTACCCCGCGATTATTCTTTAATCCGTTGTAAATACACCATTTTGACTATATTCTTCAGCAACTCTTAGGCGCGTGATTGACACTCTCTCTTTAAATAATATTTTTCTGCTTTCCTCTTCTTCCATCTTCATCTTGCTCATACCTCAAGAAGAATATTTAAACTGCTACCAACCACTTTGATGTGAACTGCCCATCATGGTGTTTAACATAAAGAAGAAAAAGAACCTATCAAACATCCAAGTGTTTAACATATGGTGTTTAACATATCAGTGAACCTATTCAATTTTTAATTCGATAGAATTAATCATTTATTTTAATTCAATTGAACTGCCCACAGTGGTGTTTAAAATAAGATCCATTCATGTTCTTTTTGTCAATGTAATGATAATGGAGATGCACACAACCATTAAGGTTTCTCAATAAAACATTCGACAGAAAACTTGTTCGCGACTTGCTCGATCACAGGCTGAAAACTTGTCCGCGACGGCAAAACTGATACCGCTCATAGATGTCATCAGCAAATCAAATTAAAATAAGAAAAATCAAAATCGCTATCAAATTAAAAATTAAAAATCTGATCAAGAAGAAGTTTTGAAGATACCGCATTCATCATATTTATCACCAAGTCATCACCAAATCAAATCAAAATCCTCCAATTTCATACGAAATCAATGGTGGCTAACATACTAATATTCTAATTAATAGTACATTAAAGAGTGAAATCTCATTACTCATTAGTACTGAGTAATTTCTTGAAATCTGCAACTCTATATATATATGGAGAAAAAGAGGAAGAGGAAAAATAAAGACACCATTAATGGAGATTAATGGAGAAAATCCACGCCTTTGACGAATGGAGCAAACTCTGTGGCCAGTTTTCCACCGTAAAATATGCTGACTAAAGAACGGAGAATTAGTCTCACGACTGCCGGTTGTGGGGATACCTTGAAAAACAAAAAAAAGAATGGAGGAGAAGAAAAAAAAAGAAGAAACAAAAGAAGAAGATGGAAAAGGAAGAAAAAAAATACTTAAATACAAAATTAAAAAATGGGTCCTTTTTATTACACATGGCACATTTTAATTTGTTGGCTTAGCAATTTTTTTTTTCATTCACGCGCTTTATGTCCGTGTCTACACGCAGAGTCAAAAATTTGATCAAAATGGTGTATTTACAATGCTTTAGGTAAGATTCGTGGAGTAATAGATCAGAAGTATAGTTTAGATGTCTTTTTGAAAAAGTCGGACAAGTTCAGGGGGTATTTTATGTATTTTCACTTTCTAAAATTATTGGTGGTGGAAAGATGATGGTCGAAGGTGGAGTAGATGGAGGGAGAAAGAGTGAAGAAGAAGGAAAAAAAATATTTTTCAAAAAAAATAAAAATTGCATATGCAATTTATGGTGAGGGCAACACACATAATGTGTCATGTCCGAACAGATGTTAAAATGATACAGCGAGACATTGGTTTAGATATTTAAAATGAACAATGGTCAGTTGAGGTGCCAAAATAAAAGTTTGTGTCAAGTTTAGGAATCTGGCGATGTGTTGGGCCTATATAAATCTCTTAACATGCCACAATGATTGACTGGAAGTTTTATAGCTCCTATAACAAGGTGTTATATATGTGTGTGCGCGTGTGTGTAGGTTTTATTGACAAAGTATGTAAAATTATGTTTTTGTACTTTTTGTATCATAGACGAATACAAAATATTTGTAAATAAAAATCTTAACTAATTTTCAGACCATTTAAATATATAATTTTTTCTTTTAGATATTTGTACTTAAAATTTACTATGTGCACGATACTAATAATGATTATCCTAAATATTTTAATATTTTATTTTATAAATAATATATTTTTTTATAAAATATTATTATATAATATTTGGGTACGACTATCATAGAGGCATAGTTTTTCAAAGAACGTGGTGCTGTAATGAATGTTATTATTGTCACGTGTCAAATGTTTTTACAGAGAAGAAAAATATAACATGAAAAAATAATTCCAGAGAAAATCACGCCGTTGTAATGAAATGTCGTTTAACGAATGCTCGTTATAGAGAGGTTTGATCGTATATAGATTTCTTCATAATTTATTTATGTATTATTTATGTGATTGTAAATTCCTAATCAATTATTGAATTTGATATGTTGAATTTTATATGAACTGTCAAACATGGTATTAGTTAAGTTAGTTTTAATACCTGAATAATTTTCTTCCCAATTAGCAACCAAACGATCTCTAATTGTGATATTAATCTCATGATGTAGGTTTTGAGGGTTTTTCTTGTGACCCTATGCAGCGTTAGATGGTTCGATATTTCAGTTGGTTAGCTGTAAAGTGGTGAGCCCTCCATCCTTCGAAAGGCTTGGTCTCTCTCTTAATTTTCATTTACTATTCTAATACTTTTGAATTTCTTTTGGCATAGTCGGGGCTATGTACCAACTTGGTTGATAATCTTTGAATTAAAAGCTTTTGTAGACTGTTGGGATATTATTGTGGATTTGGTTTTGACTCTTAAGGTTTCTTTTGATTTACATATTTCTCTTATTATCTCGGTTGGCTTCCTCTATTTATCATTTCTATTATGCTCTTGAGGTAAGGTTAGGGGTCATCTCAGACTTTGGTTGGTTTGAGATGCCGTCATGGCCAGGCCCCGGTTTAAATTTGTAATACCACAAAAATCCAAACCAATGTTAGAGTCATGTTCCAAGCTTATGCAAAGTATCTTATAGTCCTTTGTTAGTTTTATGAGTTAGTTTGATGTATATTAGGGCCTTAAATAACTCCCAGCTATTAGACGAATCGAAATAGCCCTTACCGATTGAAATTTTGATAAGAATGTTTCCTTAGTCAACTTCAAATGAGAATATCTTTTGACCCACTCAGAATTTTTCAGCTCACTACCCACCAAGTTGTAGGAAATTGAATTAGCTTTCCAACGATACCAATTTCGCCCAAATCTGATACTCTAGTGAGAAGTTATGACACTTTTAGTGAAAGTAGTAGCTCAATACGAGCAGCACCGTGTCGCGCCGATGTGCCATTTCTCAATTGTCGCTTTCCAATGAGGCTCCACGATCAGCACCACGTCGCGCCGATATGCTAATTCAGAATTATTTTTTTCAAGTGATGTAACACGATAGCACCGTGTCGCGCTAGAGTGCCAGTTCGCACTCATCAATTTCCAGTGACGCAACGCGATTCCACCGCGTCGCGTCAAAGTACATTTTTGCACTTGTCCGTGGAAATATAGTTTCAGCCAAATTTCAGTGGCTCGCCGCAATGGCACCGCATCGCGGTGAAGCGCAAAAATGGGATTCTAGTGACGAAAATATTTAATTATTTTAGGGGCAGTTGAGTCTTTTTCTATGACCCTAATCAGTCCAAAATATGAAATTAATGCCCTAAAAGCCTACTTAGTAATTATTTTATTCAATTCCTCTCAAATCAAGAGTATTCTCTCTCAAATAGAAAACCCTAGCCTTCAAAATTCAAGATCAAATCTCAAAAAATCACCATCAATTCTCACGAATTCATCAACCCAGGTATGTTAAGTATTCATCCATGGATTTCTTCCACCCGTGGAGTCTAAGTATCCTTTTTTAAATCTAAAGTTGTGATCTTTACAAGTTATTATGAATTTAAATTATGATTTTAACCATGAACTCTCATGAATTGCAATTCTATAGTATGTTTACATGAAATTGTTGTTGTTTATTAGACCCCACATGTTCTATGCTATTCACTGATTTAAATCATGATCAAGTGTTATTGATGTCGAAATCATGCTATTACTCCAAGTTTCATATTATACCCATGATTAGTTTAAACTATGAATATCAAGTGTTTGATAAAATGACTATAAGAATGAATATTTGATAAAAAGCTTTCATGTTATGTCCTCCAAGCTTAAGTACTATTTTACTATTATTGATATTGAGTCCTAGGGGTTATGAATACCCAAAAATTTAGCTGTTTACCTAGTCTCAGTATCTTCAGAATAGTTTCAAAATATGTTATGAGCATTATTAGTTCAGTCAGTCATCAGAATCAGTTAAACTTAGAACAATTCAACATTTCGAGTCAGTTCAGTTGGGAGTAGGATTTAGCACCGAGTGAGTGCAGGGATAGCGGCTTCCCCGTCAAAGAGACAGTCATTAGTAGTAGTCCCTGTACTCCAGAACTACGTAGCTAGTGTAGGATATAAGGAGTCTCCGGGCAGATTAGACTTGACTATCTCGCAGAGGTCACCCATCAGTTTAGGCTTGACACCCTTAGTCCTTCGTGACAGTTCATCAGTATAGTGGATCTACACAGCCAGCGCTAGTACCTGTGGCACGGTACTAACACCCTTTCAATTAGGGTTTAGATTGGACCCCGATTAACTCAGATTGGGGCATGTCAATTAGATGATACCTCCCATAGTCTCAGTCCAGTAATCAGTTCAGTAATTCAGTTTCAGATGCTTGACCATAGCATACAGATATCAGTAATTCATTTATCAGATTTTAGTATTTCAGTATTTACTGATTTTATTCAGAACATGTTATATGCTCAGTCATGCATCCTTAGTACTTACAAATTTCATGCATCCTCAGTACTTACAGATTTCATGCACTCTATTCAGTACTCTATTCAAACAGCTATTTTTCATGTTCATGAAATCATGCATATCATCCTACCTCATTTAGCATACCAGTACATTCAAAGTACTGGTCGCATACCCTTTTCTTGCGCTATGATGTATCATATCATAGGTTCAGATGCTCGGTTCCCAGATCACGTTTAGATTTTCCAGACTATCAGCCGTAGCAGTGGTGAGTCCTTATATTTTGAGGACATGATTTTTTTAGTTCAGATTACTTTATCAGTTTTCAGTCATTTCCATTCAGTCAGAATTAGTTGGGGGTTTGTCCCATCAGCTTCTCAGTCAGTCAATAGCGACTTTTCAGACTATTTCAGACAGTTAGTCAATTTCTCAGATTTCAATTATCATTGTCAGACGTTTTATTAGTATTATCAGTTATGTCATACAGGTTTTTACCAGATTTATGACTTAAAACCTTATGGCATTCCTCAGTTAAATCCAACATATGTTATGTCAGTATCAGTTTTACTCAGTGCTCACAACAAGTACCAGCTCATGTGCTAGCTTGTGGTTCCTCGAGACTGTAAGCACCGTGTGATGCCCAAGGTGTATTCTCGGGCCGTTACAGAATTATCACATTAATATTATCCCACATTGACGATGAGATAGCAGTCTTGTGATTCTAATCCCATAATCAAATAATAAATAAAATATTTGTTCTCCTCCAGAATTTTTCTCTCAAAATTTTTTGAAGACAACATTAAATTGAAAAAAAAAAGTTTAGAGAAATTTATTTATTTTAAATCAAACACATGTTTAATTTATATTATACCTCATGTATCTAATTTTTTGTTCAATGAATCAAACAACTATAAACAAAAGGATATTCACCAAATAATCCTATCATTATTAATCTCAATAATATATAGAACTCATTATTCTTAGAAAAAATCCATATATAACTTTATTTGTGCTAAATTTACAATAATAATAATATCTTCATTAAATATGAAATATGGTGTGATTTTGGTTTCAAAATGTAGTGGATATATTGTATTAGCACGCCTAATAAGTGTATTAGAGAAATTAGAGGGAAATGATAAAAGAATCTAAAAATTAGTGTCTTGTTTAATCCTCAAGCTAATGGAATTAAATAATGTTACAGAGAATGTAAATAAGGAAAGAAACTAACAATATTATTACACAATATTCTAAGTGATTAATCATGGGGGTTTAGAGATATTATCATATCTACACTATCTAATTAGAAAGATATTTTCATATTTATATTATCCAGTAATAATATCATATTTAACACTTTCGCTCATACTAGAGCATATAAGTCACATGCTTCTAACTTTTCACAGATAGTCAATTATGGATCTTTAAAGTGATTTTATTAAAATATCTATTAGTTGATCTTTTGAGTTGACAAAGCTTGTAGAGATATATCTACACTCAATCTTTTCTTAAATGAAGTGACAATCTATCTTAATGTGTTTCGTTCTTTCATTGAACACAATGTTAGAAGCGTAGTGCAACTTGGTTATCACAAATCAGTTTCATCGATTCAACTTCTCCCATCTTCAGATCTTAGAGAGGTTATCTCAACCATATAAGCTCACTTTTTGCCAATGTCATAGCTCTATACTCTGCCTCTGCACTTGATCTAGCCGCAACATCTTTTATTTTACTTTTCCAGGATATTAGATTACCTCCCATTAGAATATAATAATCTAAAGTAGATCACCTATCAGAAAGATACCCAACCCAATCTGCATCAAAATACCCAATAATGTGGATGTGTCCCTTGTCTTCATACAGTAAATTTTGTCCTAGGGCGCTTTTGATATATTGCAGAGTGCAAATCATCGCTTTTCAGTGACTATCATAAGGTGATTACAGAAACCAACTAACTACACTAACAACAAATGAGATGTTTGATTGTGTGACTGTAAGGTAGTTGAGTTTACCAACAAGTTTCTAATATCTATTAGGATATTTTAGAGGTTCCCCTTTTCCTGGAAAAAACTTAATATTTATATTCATGGGTGTGTCCACATATTTGTAATCCAACATAACAACGTCTTCCAAAATGTCTAAGGCATGACTTTTTTTGTAATAGCAATACCATTACCAAACTGTGTCACTTCAATGCCTAGAAAGTATTTTAGCTTGCCCAAATCCCTAGTTCGAAGGCGATTTAAAGGTGTTGTTCAAGTTGAGAAATACCTTTACGATCATCACCTGTGATGTCAATATAATTAATAGAGACAATTAAAAAGATACATTTATTATGAGATGAATGCCTATAAAACATAGAGTGATCAACTTCTGGTTAGATTATTTCAACTTCTTAGACAACAACTCAAAAATGACCAAATCATGCTCTAGGAGATTAATTAGACCATAAAGGGATCGTCAAAGTCTACATACTAGTCCAAACTCCCCTGAACAACAAATCCTGGTGGTTTCTCCATATAAACCTCATTAGCAAGTTCTCCATAAAGGAACACATTTTTTTTATGTCTAGTTAAAAAGGGCCAACGTTTTATTGTTGCCATAGATATAAGGAAATGAATAAAAACCATCTTAGCAACTGATGAGAAAGTATCTCTATAGTGAATGCCATAAATCTGGGTGTATCTTTTAGCAACCAGTCTCTCTTTAAGACGATTAATAGCTTTATATAAACCTACTCTAACTATGAATAACGAATGACAATCAACTATGGTTTTGCCTTTCAATAAAATGACAAGCTCCCAAGTACTATTATCATGCAAAACAATCATTTCTTCAATCATAGCCTGACGTCAACTTAGATAAACAAAGTAATAATATAAAGTGACAAACGATGATAGCTTATACAAGTATAAATGTGAGCTTGACTGGTAGTAGTCCTAGTACCTTTGCAAGGAGATATGAAAAGATCATCTAAAGAGTGCTCGATCGAAGTAGAAGACATTATTGGAGAAGGAAATGAGTCATCAAGAATGCTTTGTGTACCTGTATCAAAGTTAGAAATACTAACTAGATTAGTAGGCTCGAAAGAAGGATGAGATCGTCGAGAATAGACCTTAAGAGAAGGAGGTAAAACTGGGAGCGGAATAGTTAGAACTCGAATGAATGTTGATATGATATTTTGATTTTTTATATTAGGAGAGAAATATGGAGAAGACTCAAAAAGATCTAGGAGATTGCTTAAGACTAAAAAGGGATCGTCAAAGTCTACATACTAGTCCAGACTCTCCTAAATAACAAATCCTGGTGGTTGCTCCATATAAACCTCTTTAGAAAATTCTCCATGAAGGAACACATTTTTTTATGTCTAGCTAAAAATGGGTTTAACGTTTTATTATTTCCATAGATATAAGGAAACAAACAAAAGCCATCTTGGTAACCGATGAGAAAGTATCTCCATAGTAAATGCCATAAATTTGAGTATATCTCTTACCAACCAGTCTCTCTTTAAGACAATCAATAGCTTTATTTGAACCTACTTTCACTATGAATAACCAATGACAATCAACAGTGGTTTTGCCTTTTAGTAAAGGGACAAGCTCCCAAGTACCATTATCATGCAAAGAAATTATTTCTTCAATCATAGCCCTAACATCAACCTGGATGAACAAAGGAATAATATAAAGGTGAAAAACTATGATAGCTTATACAAGTATAAATGTGATATTGATTGGTAGTAGTTCTAGTAGCTTTGCAAGGAGATATGAAAAAATCATCTAATGAGTGCTCAATTGAAGTAGAAGACACTACTGGAGAAGGTAATGAGTCATCAAGAATGCTTTGTGTACCTGTATCAAAGTTATAGATTAGTAGGCTCGAAAGAAGGATGAGGTCATCCAGAATAGACCTTAAGAGAAGGAGGTAAAGCTGGGAGCGGAATAGTTAGAATGAGAAGGACTATTGATATAATCTTTTGATTTTTTATATTAGGAGAGTAATATGGAGAAGACTCAAAAAGGTAACTTCTGCAGAGATCAAGAACTTATTAGTAGAGGGTTTAAAACATTTATAACCTTTTTGTAGACGAGAATATCCAAGAAAGACACATTTAAAAGCTTTGTTGTAAAGTTTGTCTTTTCCAAGTATAAGGTTATGAACAAACAGATGCAACCAAACATACATGGAGGAAGCGAAACAAATTATAATTCTAATAGAGGATTGGGTGTGGACTTGTGATGATGTTCTTGTGAAAGATCAAGTTAAGCTGAATTTCTTTTGATAACATCAGTAAAATCATTCGCTCCTTCTAGCATGCGAAAGATGACACCACTCTTATTAGAGAAGATAAGTTGAAAACATGAGTTGGCTTGGACTAAACTTGAAGCACTTGTTGTCCCAACATTTCAGTTTCGCCCCTTTTGATTTGGCCAATAATCTTTATGATAGCTTCCAATTCGCTTTTAGAGTCAGCAACCACATTACCATTGTATATTGGACTTAATCTTTAGTTGAGTCATTTTTTTTGTTCTTCGACTTTGAATGGAAAAGATGAAAGGTAGAGATTGTCCCACTGGACGTGTTAGAATTTGTAGATAATAAAATTTAAGTTGAAAAAATGATAATCGAGATAGAAAAATACCGCAATAATTATTTTATTTAATTTCAATATGTGAGTGTTACAATCTCTATATATCCTCTGATTCGCGTTTTCAATAATAAATTCAAGGGACTTCAAACTTGATCTTGAATTTGATGAATTTGAACTTGATTTGTGAACTTGATGGATTTGATCTCGACTTGTGAATTTGGATTCAAGGGTCTTTGAGCATGATATTGCATCTTCGTCTTGATCTTGAGTTGTGTATGAACTTGAATGCTTGATTTGTAGCTTGTAGAGAAATCTGTGGCGTTTGATCTACGAGCTCTCTCTTGATTCTTATTAGGATTTATTGGTCCTTTTTCTGAATTACAAGACTCCTATTTATTGTTGTGAAAAAAGAAAATAGTTGTGGAAAGAAAAAAGTCATGGTAAGTACAAACTCTTTCCAGCCAATCAGATTGAAGCGACATGAACGTATTTGATAGGTAGAAATATGTCGGCTAGTACACGTGGTGCATGTTCATTGGCATTGGATTAACCAAGGATGTTGCATCATTTTGCCACGTGGTGCAATCCTATTGGCTCCTTCACTTGACTTGGAATGTCATTTCATTTGACACGTGACACCCAATTGGGTCTTTAGAATAAGATGACATCTTGGACTTAGCAGCGCGAACTCATTGTTTATAGCTTAATTAATGGACTAGCCCACTAAAATTAGGCTTTAATTAAATTTATATTTATTTGAACTTAAATAATTAATTCAATTACATTAGTCCGCAATATTTATTTGAACTAATATATTAAAATTTTATATGATCACACAAATATCCAACATTAAAAGAAAGAATATAGAAATACATATTATGCATTCCAAAGTTCTACGGCAGAAGAAATTGACATAAACAAAAACATTTCGATAATGGAACTCCTAGTTGTCTTAAGTTTCCATAATTTATTGCTCCTTAATATTTCAAATGCAAAGTGCTTTTAATATGAAAAACAAAACATTTACTGTAAAGCACATATATACACTAGATACGGGAAGGCCGGTTTACGAATTACGGGCCAAGATTATAATGTTAAATTAAATTGTATAAATAATATAAATATCAATCCTTTTGGGAGTAATTATATTCTCTCTCACTTTTTTAATTACTTTACTCTCTCTTCCTATTAATATACATCACATAGCCGACATATACAGAGCATTTTGTGTATATGTTGGGATTTTTGTAATATGTTTAAGGAGTTGAGATTGTTTGTAATATTGAAAACATAAGTTGTGTATTTGTGTAATTTTTAGTAAATTAAATTGTAAATACTCAACTATTTAAAAAAAATTATAATAAAGTTTTAAGAGCATGACACAAAGTGATAACAGGAATTTTAATTTATAACACATTTCTTTCTATTTCTATAAATCTAATTAATAGCTTATAATTTTTTAAAGTTTCCACAATTATTTTTTTTTAAAAAATTATATGCACTTATACTCCTTTTAACATTATGTCAAACAGATATATGTGATTGGTTAACTAATTTTATGCGATAACTTTATTTGTCCCACCTCCATATGAAATAACCCCTTAGTGTAACAATTATTATTTTAAAAGGCATTTGTAGGGCGAGCCTCAGTGCACTGGCAAAACGCCTCGAAACATAAGCATGGGGCTTAGTCCTATGAGGCTTACACCTTAAGCGTCTGACTATATACCCTAAGTACGTCTAGTGTCCAATGCTCACGGCTCACCTAACAAATTTTAGGCAACTTATATGTCAAATTCTTTATTTCTCTGATAAATAAATGGTGCTTAGTAGTTTTTCATTTATAGAATAAGAAGATTGAGAATAACTCAAATGACAAGTCACTGTATTACATATTTAAAAGCACCATGAGAATGAATAACTTTTATTTTAAAAATACTTAATTAGTTGAATTTTACTTCTTCACTTATTATTAATTTTCAAATTATTATTATTTGTCTCAAAAACTATCATATTTTATCATTTGCCATAAGACTCAAAATAATCGTTATCTAAAGTAAAATATTGTGTTTATTATCTTAAAATTATTGTGAGTGTACTAATAAAGTTTATTGTTTATTTTCTTTTAGGAATGTACAATGGAGTAATATATTTTACAAAAAATATAATTCTCTTATTATTTGAAAGTTAAAGGTGTTAGAATTTATTTACATCTCATAATTATAACCTTTCTTTATTTATATACTTATAAAATTATATTAGAAGTTTACATGAGTTTGCTTAATCATGTTTTTATTAGTTTTAACTAAGTATTAATTTATTATTTATAATTTTTGTTTTATAGCACTATGTTACTATGCTATTAATTAAAATTTTAAAAATTCAGGAGGCTTAAGCTTCATCACCCAATGCTTACGTCTGATCCTGTACTTAGTAAAACACCTCACCTCACGCCCCTGTCTTTTAGAACACTGATAACAATAAAAAATCTTCAAAGAGAACTTACATGTATGATGATACAATGTGGTACCTCAAACAAAATGATAAGCATTAGAAAAGACTAAAGTAATAAATTACAATAATTCAGCAGAGTTTTTAAAATTATATTTTACATAGCTCGTTTTAATTATGACATTAACTGATGATAAGATGGTAAATATTTGAATATAATTCTACATATATTATACGTAATTTAAATATTCACAGTTAGAAAATGGATAATCTTCTTTACCTAATATATAAATAAAAGTAAATAACATAATGTATTGTCAGAAGACAGAGTAATTTTTTGTTAGTATATGCATATCATATATCGATTTTCATAATGTAACAACGTAAACTTATAAAAGATAACGCATACAAAAATAGAGTGCAAACAATACATATTTAAATAAGTCTATGTGATGTACATTATTAATATAAAGAAATTTGACATTATCAAATTCATTTATTTATTGTAATATGTAATTTTTCTTATTTTAAAATTTTATAAATCTCATCTTTATAAAAAAATTATTTAAAATTATTATTATAGGACCTGATAATAAGAATTTTTTTACTTTATAATATATATATATATATATATATATGTGTGTGTGTGTGTGTATAAGTGTATTACTTGAAATAAGTTATCAATTAAGCGTATAAATTATAGTATCCTCATATAAATTGAAAAAAAAAACTCATCACGTAAATCAATTTTCTTGGTTTAAAAAATCAATATAATTACTTTTAAACATATGAAAGTCAATAATTAATTTTACAAATAAAAATTAATATCTACATTTTTTTTTAGATATTTTTATTTTAACAAAATAAAACACTTCACTCATTTTAAAATAGAGTGACCTACTTCTTTTTAGTCTATTTTAAAAAAAGAATGATCCTTTTTTTTAAAATATTTTAATTTCGACTTTCCACGTGGTATGTTTAAGATCACAAATTTAAAAAAAAATTAATTTATTTAACATAACTTTAATTTGAAATCATAAAATTTAAAAGTGTTATTTAATTTCAACGAAGGAAGTAAAATTTTCAGATAGAAATTCACATGAAGGTACAATTTCAGTAAAATATTCTAATTAAAGCATTCTATAAAAAAAAATTGTGTTCGAAAGAATGTCGGTCAACCTTAAACGTTTAGGCAAAGGTTTTTTGGTCATTTTGTCATTTTAATCAACTTTATAAGCTATATATCATAGAAACATATGCAGTATTTTAATTTCTTTATGAAAAGACAATTTTATCCTGGATCGTCCACCTCTTTAGGTGGATTCAGAATTTAGGTGTCGTAGATGTTCGAGAGGGTCGAACACATATATTAATATCTAAAACTTTGAAATTATGCTTGAAAATTAAAGCACTCAAATATCTTTTTTATTTACTGAATATTTTTTTAAGTCTTATATCAATTTTTATAATACATTTTTTATATAATTATACATAACCTATTTCGAATTTAATGAATGCATGAGCACAAAAAAATGATCATAGACCCGCCCCAATTTCATTCATCTATGTAATAGAAATTTTTGAGCAAAAAATAACATACAAACGAGATTAGGTAATAAAGCACCCAAAACATAACACGCTGACCAGTGTAGACAGTTTTAAAGTACTCTCCCGTACCATTTTACCCATCCAAAATTTTTGAATTTGATATTTTATTTTACTTGTTTTTTTTACTTATCAAGATAAGATAAATTTTTTTTTCCATTATACCCTTAATGTAATTGATTAGTCTTTGTTATTAGCATTCTTAAAAAATGTTATTTAAGAGGATTATCATTAAGAGTACACCATTAAGAATATAAATGGTGCTTTGGTATTAGTCATCCATCAATATTGAAATTAATAACAAGACACAATTAAGAGGGGCAAAATGGTAAAATTACATCACTAATCATTGTTTTCTTAATGGCTGTGACATCCCAATTTGAGACGGGTAAAATAGGATGGAGGAAGTACCAAATTAATTAATCACCTCTTACAAAATGAAGTTGAATTTAATTTGGGGAATCATATTGAAATGAGTTTAGAAACTCGTGTTGATGACGTGTTATAAAATTAAGTTCAAAAATAATATAAATATAAAATCAAAAAATATATGAGACAAAATATCTTAGACAAGACACGTAGGAAGGGAAAAGAACATTCAAGTGTTTCTTACAATGGTGAATAACATCCTAATTTGTAAAATGAGGAATTACTTCAAAGATCACCAATATTAAGAGTGAAATTAACTAATACATCCTTATCCACAAAAGTTCATATAACCTAGTAAATATGTATTGTGTAGATACTTACGAATGTAAGAAGTTCATGTTTGTGGTATGGATAATCCACTTCAAAATCAATGTATTTGTTATAAAACAAGAAAGAATAAAGAAGAATAGTAGATGAAATAGAAATGATTTACAATAAAGGAAGCCCTTCTATTTATTGGGGGAATTTGCTCTAGTTTCAAACTAAAAGACAAATACATCAAATGATATCAATTAGATCTTATTAGATTTTGATAGACATTCATTATAATATAAATATATTTATAACACTCCCCCTTAAATGTCTAGATAGATAATGTGCCTCGTTAAAACCTTACTAGAAAAATTCAGTAGAAAAAAATCTAGTGAAGGAAAAAGCGTGCACATTTCTAACAATATGCATATCGGTTGCCTCATTAAAAACCTTACAAGAAAAATTTAGTGGGATAAAACCTCGTAAGGGAAAAAAAATACAGCGCGTATTAACTCAAAGATCTTCTTCTCCAACACACACTCTCTTTTTTTTTTTTCCGCAGAAACAACCCCACCCCCACCCCCTTCGAGGGATGATTTCTCCATTAAAATATGACACAAGCTATCACAATTTCTTCAAGATCTCCGTTAATAAAGGTCGATTTTTCAATTCAAATTTATTCTTAAATAGATTTTTTTTTTATATTTGGATCTTTTTCTTCATTACATATTGTAGCCATGCATGGTTGTTAGATTTGTCTGAAAAATTGTTAGATTTGCCAAATGAAACACTTGGGCACTAGTTAGATGTTTAAAATGAATACTGATTAGTTGAGGTGTTAAAATAAAAAATTGTGTCAAGTTTAAGGGGCCGATAATGTATTTGGCCAAACTTACAAAGTCCAATACTCCCTTGACATGCATGGCCATGACCATGATCAAGTCTTCAATTATACATTTCCAACTGTTTCTCTTTTAATTAATAGAAAAAAGACATAAAAGAACTACTGAAATTGTCTCGAATTTGTAAAAATATATTTAAACTTTGTGAGTGATTTATTACACCATAAAATTTGTACAATCCCTTGTAAATAGATCATTTTGAACGATTTTGAGCCCATGTGTGTGGTCACGCCTATGACGTGCGTGAATGAAGAAAATTGGCTGCAACTACCACTTAAAAACTGTCAAGTGTAATTAAATTTGATAATTATTGTAAAAATCCTTCTTCTCCCTTTTAAAAATTGAATTTTCTTTCAAACCTCCATTATTATAGGTATTGGAGCATGATTTAAAAAAAAAAATCACTCTCTTCACAACAAAATCAGCCTTAAAAGATAAAGAGTTTTTCATCTATGTTCTAATTTTTTGTTTGCTTTTCAGTCATTGAAGCTTTAATTTTGTCTTAATTTGCTTAAAATTTTTGAAATCAAGTTTTATTTTTTAACTAGGGTTTGAGGAAAAAAATTCAAGCAATATTAAATTCGTAATTTACCTACACTATATGCTCGATTCCCCTCTCAAAGTACATTTCAGTTGACATGAAAAAGAAAGAATAAAGCGAGAGAAAAGAGATAGAAAAGATCAGTTGAAGAATTAATGTCATTACTTGTTTGGGGTTCATTCGCCGGTGAAATTTTTCTACGAGACAAGATGAAGGAAGTTGAAGATGGTGCGGTGATTAAAATTTAGGTAGCGGGAGTCGGTGATTGTTATTTTAATGTTCATGACAGTGAAGGGTGTTAATGACAATGGAGGTTTGGGGAGAAAAATGAAAGAGAAGTTTAAAAAATTTTAATTAATTAATTAAAAAAAAGTGATTTGCACGCGCCTAAATTTAGACTAGGATTGAAGATAAAATTGATCAAAATAATCTATTAGATCGCCCGCAAAATTAAAGTATCTTTTTGAAAATTTCATACCTGTCTAGTAATTACTTTATGTCTTTTCTCTAATTAATAGTACAAGCATTTCTTGTACCAAAGGTTACCTAAAAAGAGTTTAAAAAAGAAAATAAGCAACGCTAACAATCTATGTCCCAAAACTTGCATGCCAATTACCAAACCAATATATTAGATGTAGAAAATAATGATATATAATTTAGATAATTGTGTTTAATCACTATTTAGGTGGTAGAGGAGATAGTGGTTGGGGATAAGGTGGAAAGTGGGCTTCATTTAACATCACAACTATAATAAGAAATAAAAGTCAATAAAATTATGTGAAGCAAATTAAATCACTACTAAAACACAGGTTTTTACTGCCACGAATCAATAGGAAATTTGTGTTATAAAGAATACATTTCCCATCCATTTTTTATTGAATCAGTTCACTGCAAAATACATGGTGAAAAATAAATTTTCATTGAAATAGTAAGAAATTTTTTAATCTTTTAATTTTTATATAAAAACATTAGTATTTTTACTTTTGCCACTCATTCAATCAAAATATATATCAGTGAAAATAGCTACTGAATATTTTTCGGCGGGGAATTTCAATAGGAAAATAGTAATTTTTTTGGTAGTGAATTAAAAGAATTAAGAGATGAAAATTAAAGGAATTGATCAAAGCTAAGTTTTGTTGAATTAAGAAGTTGGAGGAGCCAAGTATGAAATTACAAGAACACCTTTTTCAAGACTTTGATGAGAACCAGTAAGGTTGGCCTTTTGCTTGCTTTGGAAAGATTCAAAGATTTAACACATTTATATTCCACCTTCTTTGTATGATCTTTCCCACATGAAGTCTTTGTCTTAATTTTGTTGGATATTTCTTCATTCAAATTCTCCCATAACATGTCCATTTTCTCCTCTTCTTCTTCATCATCATCTTCAATCAATCTCTTCATGGCATTAGCGCCTTCTATGTATGAGAAGCTCTTTCTCTGGTTAATGTAATTGGACAATGGAGACAATATGTCCAAATTTTCTTCTTGATCATGATCTTCTCCTTTTGTAGATGCGGTTTTCTGGAGGCGACTGGAAGCAACTGACGTTGTTCGCCATAAAGGTGGTGATTCAAGGAAACGTGGAGGTGTGTTGGTGATTGTTGGGAAGCTAAAATCTTCTTCAGGAGGAGAAGGAGCCATATATGGTTTTGTTTGCTATGGTGTTTGTAAATACAGGACTACTTTGAGAAATTAATGGGCTGGTTTTGTTTGGTGTGGAATAATGTTAAGGGCCTGTTTGCATTTTTGGGGAAAATTTTTAGTTCAACCACTTCAAACTTTCTACTCCCATATTTTATACTTGTATTTTTGTATACAAGGCAGAATCTTAATTTTGGTAGTCCTCACGAGGACTTTTTAGACTTTTTATACATATCAATTTATAGTGTATTGATGGTTTCATTTTTTTTTATTTTTTTTTTGTATATTTTCATTTTTGCCTTCTCCTTTTTTTGGTAAGACCATCTCCAATTGGTCTTTTGTAATTGGTTTCTTTTTGTTATTTATTGGATTGTCATTTAATTATAACTTCTTTTATTTATTAAAAACAATTACTTTAACTTGAAGAAAATTATGCCAAAATAATTTTTAATACTAAATTAAAGTTTGCAATAATTTTTTACTATACCGTTGAAATCTTTTAAAGAACTTTTTTTTAAAAAAAATATAAGTACTAAATAGGGAAACTTAATAAATAATATCTTATATTTATTATTTTTCTTAGTAGACATTAAAAAAAAAGTAAATTAATAATTAAAATGAGACGAAAAGCTTATGTATAATCTATAATATATTAAAAGGAGAAGACCCTTAGAAAAGTGATTTGAACTTTTTACCCTTCATTAAAAGTCTCTGCTTTAGACAAAATCATCTTTTCACTTATTTTCTTTAATTAATAAAAATAAAAAAATCTTTGATTAAATAAATAAGTGGGAAACATCTATTAAAAAATGAATCCCTAAAATAAGAAAAATGGAGGGAAAAAAGACGTCTTTCTCTCTCTTCTCATCCATTGTTGTTTTCTCTCTCTTACCGATTTTTGTTGTTAATTGTTTCTGTTTCTGCTGCTTTATTCATCATCTTCTGCTTCATCTTCTTCTTGTCTACCATTTGTTGTTGTTGTTGTTGTTGTTGTTGTTGGTACAACGCTATTGCTGCGATCTGACCAATTTCTTAGGTCAAATTTTGTTTACTACATCACTTTCCACTTTGGCATTACTTCATAGGTTACTTTGGTAAATAAAATTATGATTTTTATTCGTATTTGTCATCTAGGTATACTTCTATTTTTTCAACAATGGATAGAACTCCGATTATGAATCCAGTATAAGTGCCCACAATTTAAATAGATCAATCCTCTGGTGCATCAGATGAGTAATCTGTTGCATCAGACTATTTATCTGTTGCATCATCGTATTATCTGTTGCATCAGACGTATTATCTGTTGCATCAGACGTATTATCTGTTGCACCAGACTAATTATCTGTTGCATCAGAATGTTTATATGTTGCATCAGACTAATTATCTGTTGCAGCGAATGATTAATCTGTTTGAAACAACACAAATCAACTCCTGCCACAAACCCAACAGATAAATCTTGCTATTACTACTGGATTCTAAATTATTTCTTTTTACGTTGAATCGTCAAAATATTTGTTGAGAAGATAATAGACAAAATGAAAATTAAATATGGATTAAAAAGTCAAAGATCAAACATAATTTATTTATTAAACAAATAAAAATACATATAATAGACTAAAAGAAAAATAATAGTCTAATTATTATTATATTATCAACATCATCATTGCCAGCCGGCCAATCTTCAACTGGAAGTAGCAAGGCCCTCCTCAGCCTGCGTATCTCGCGGAGCATTCTTGATCTAACTCCTCCCAATTTCCATTGCAGATCACGAAGTTGATTCCGAAGTTTATTCACGGCGTCTTGCAGAAAAGCAACGTCCCACACTGGGTCAGCCATAATCTTATCTTCTAGAGTGTAATATGAAAGACGAGATGCAATAAATAAATAGAGTGTGTATTTGAATGAACGATTGAGTAAGGACGGACCTATTTATAGAGAATTAAATTTGAATGAGAGGCAAAAATGCGCGACTATTCACCTCCATACATTAATTAAATTTTTGATTAAATTAAGAAAATAAATATTGTGATATAAGTCCTGACTTTTCAGATTATTATTATTAATTAGTCTTTCAAAGAATCATTTTTATTGAGTTGTGGCAACAGATTCTATATTTGTTGCATCAGATAACACATCTATGACAATAGATATATTATCTGTTGCAACAAATATAAAATATGTTGCATCAAATAACATATCTGTTGCTACATATAATCTAACTGTTCACCTTCATTTATTAATTATATTTTTTATTAATGTAAAAAGTAATAAATTAATTAAATTAAGAAATATTGTGATAAGTCATGACTTTTCAGATTATTATTATTAATTAGTTCTTTCCAAGAACTGCTTTTATTGAGTTGTGACTCGATATAGGCTGCATCAGATAAATCATCTGTGACAACAGATATATCATCTGTTGCAACCATAGTGAACTTGTTGCATCAGATAATTTAATTGTTGCAACATATAATCTACTTTTTTTAAAAAAAATAACTATATCATCATATCATTAATCTAAATTTGCTTACTTTTTTATTTTATAAATAAAAAAAAATATCTTTTCAAATTCCTTAATAAAATAATAATCATTTTATTATATAATAAATAATTTAAAAAACAAATTCAAAAATAAAAATGGTGAAAAGTCACATCAGTTATTAAAATTGTGGTTATAAATTGTGTTTATTATTTATTTCCTTATTATTTATTTATAAAACATTTTTCATATTGAATAATCGGAACTCCGAGTCATGTCTTTCTCTTTTCACCCTCTCAATAACAACAATAGCCCTTTTTTTATTAATAACCGTCAGGTGCAAATATGATCGATCTGTCGTAACAGATTAACCTCTAACTGTTGACACAAATTGTTGCTCAATCCCTACCACCAACCGTCGACATGTTGAGAATAAGGAATAAACAGAATGATTATTATTAAATACTAAATAAGAATTAAAAATTCAAAGTCGACAACAAAATGAAATGAATGTTCAAAAATCTA
>NC_061114.1:100027800-100032818 GCF_002878395.1 Capsicum annuum | reverse complement strand
TCAATAACAACAATAGCCCTTTTTTTATTAATAACCGTCAGGTGCAAATATGATCGATCTGTCGTAACAGATTAACCTCTAACTGTTGACACAAATTGTTGCTCAATCCCTACCACCAACCGTCGACATGTTGAGAATAAGGAATAAACAGAATGATTATTATTAAATACTAAATAAGAATTAAAAATTCAAAGTCGACAACAAAATGAAATGAATGTTCATAGATTTTTGAATCTCTTGGGTAGATTTGATATACAAAAGGAGGCAAATAATTGCTAAAATAAAAAATATTATCTAATTATTATTACTACTACTATTATTATTATCAATCAGACAACTTTCATTCATCCGTCAGCCTTGCTCCGAAGTCAGCCAAATATCTCTCTGGTGTTCATCAATCAAACTGCCTTTGAAGTTCACGCAAGGACTCGATATGAATATTCTTGTACGAATCTGGATCATCCATATTTGTAAGGAGGGACCTATTTATAAATTATTGTATCTTGAAAAGAAAAGAAAATTACTTTAAAATAAATCTAATAGATGGGTAATCTATTACAAAATATATTCTTTCTGTTAGATAACTTACAACATACTGGCAATCTTTTTGCAATAGATGTATATATCTGTTTGATTTCTGCAACAGGTTGATCACTGTCGTAACACATGTCACCAATTGATTAACAATATAAATAGATGTGTCATCTGTTGCAACAAGCTAGTCATTTGTTTATTCAATTTAAGTCATAGATGGGCTAGGAAGAATAAGGTGCATGCAGATGGATCCCCTATCATATGTGTGGGAGTTAAGTATGTATTACTGATAAGGTTACCGGAACAACACACATAAAGTACAATATTTTTGTGAATGCAGTTTTTAACCGATTAGGCATTGATCATTTAAACAAGATCCTGCATTGTACTATTAAGTTTGATGGGTTCGAAATTGATAAGGCTGAGGACCTCATGAAGATGGTGAAGATAACCTGTTACGAATTACTGACGGTTGGTGCTCGTGTTTTGCGTGTCAAGTTTTGAGAAGGGATCAATATTTGTCGTCACTGCAGAGAACCAATAGCGATTGGACTTAACTTTAAGTGTGCATTGGACCCTTAGAGGGCCTCGAAGCCTCGCACTGCATCAAATAAGAATGAAAAACCAATATAATTATTGCCCTGGTCAAAATTTATATGGTTGGGTTGCTCGCTCGGATTGATAATTATATGCCAGAAGGTGCGGTAGGAGAATTCTTTCAAGGGAAAATGGGTTGTTGATGGAAGACTATATCATCTGAGAGCTAATTGAAGAAGAGACACAAGGTAGAAAGTAACTTCTAACGAATCTGGCCGATGAAATTATCTTAACAGATTCTAAATCTGAATCAAGTGCAAATATGAAAGTGTATCCGATAATGTAATTTCGTTTGTTATGTCTCTGAAAAAAATAATACAGATGGACATTTTGCTAGGGAGCTGCATGATTGGGATTATCACCTATGTAGACAATAGGAAAAGAACAACAAAGTAGCCTTACGAGCATCGAGGGTAGAAATGATGTTCAGCAAGTCTAGAAAACTTACGCCAACAACAACTGCAGTGAAAATAAGGAAACTAAGCGAAGACAACAATTTCTGAATTTTAAATTTCATCCCATCTTCTTGTTTGTGTTTTCGATCAGGTCTACTGTCATTGACCTGATCGGAACCGCAAACGAGATTGAAAGTCAAATAGAGTATCATTGCTTCCTTAGCAATATGGTTATAATTGATTGTGCTTTATTGCCTTGACATGCTTTCAACATTCCTTGGAGAAGATCAGATGCTTGCTGTAGTATGTCTAGCGATGGTGTAGACTTTGGCATAGCAGATATCTTGTCATCTATATTGGAGAAGAGCAATCAACAAAAAGGCTGAGAGATTGAGGTCGTTCGATTTGTGCACTAACTCGGTCATATTTTTTTGATAGAGTAATGAGCTTAGAGTTACATAATATTTGATAGGCTTGGTAGAGCCGGTTTAAATCACACGCTACGTAACTCCATGCTTACTAATTTATCAAATTGGTTAAGCAAGATGCATGGAGAAACACTAGATAAAAGTGTGTTGTTCAACTTTTGGGACCACATCTTCAACGCGCATCAACACATTTTAACCTAAAACAAATACAGAAACCCTCCATGTATCCTTTAAAGCTTCTGAAGAGAAAGTGTTGTGAAGGGCTTTTAGAATGCCACAACTTTGAAGGTAGTGTTCCTGATCGAGCTCACAAGAGACGAGAAACTCTTTACCAACTTTGAAGAGGGCAACAACCAGCTTGAATACAGAATCAACAAGCTGGAGACAAGCTTGAAAATTATCGGGATTCACATACTACAACAAGCATCTGATCTTCTCCAAGGAATGTTGAAAGCATGTCAAGGCAATAAAACACAATAAATTATAACCATATTGCTAAGGAAGCAATGATACTCTATTTGCCTTTCAATCTCGTTTGTGGTTCCGATCAAGTCAACGACAGTGGACCTTATCAGAAACACAAACAAGAAGGCATGAGATAAAATTTAGAATTCAGAAATTTGTCGCCTTGGCTTAGATTCCTTATTTTAACTGTAGTTGCTGCTGGCATAAGTTTTCTAGACTTGCTGTACATTATTTCTACCCTCGATGCCCGTGAGGCTTCTTTGTTGGTCTCTTCTTATTTTTTATCTAGGTAATTCCGACCACGTAGCTCCCTAGCAAAGTGTCCATCTTTATTATTTTTCTTTTAGAGACACAACAGATGAAATTGCATTATCGGATACACTTTCATATTTGCACTTGATTCAGATCTCGCATCTGTTAAGATAATTCCACTGGCCAAATTCTTTAGAAGTTACTTTCTACCCTATGTTTCTTATTCAATGAGCTCTCAGATGATATAGTCTTTTATCAACCACCCATTTTTCTTCGAAAGCATTCTCCTACCGCACATTCTGGCATAAAATCATCACCCCGAGCGAGCAACCCAGCCATAAAAATTTTGGCTAGGGTAATAAATATATTGGTTTTCCGTTCTTATTAGATGCAGTGCTAAGCTTCGAAGGCCCCCTAAGGGTCCAATGCACCCTAAAAGTTAGTCCAATCGCTATTGAATATCTTTACAATGACACAAAAATTAGATCCCTTCACAATGCTTGACAAATAAACATGAGCAACAACCGACATTAAATCTTAACAGGCTATCAGAACTATATTCATGGTCCCTCAGCCTTATCAGTTCGGACCTACCAAACTTAACTGTAAAATTATAGATATCTTGTTTGAACGATCTATGACTAATCAGTAAAAACACCATTCACAAAATCAGTACACTCTATGTGTGTTTCCACTATAACATTAACAGTAATACATACCTCCCACATATGAAGTGGTTCCATCTACAAGTAGCTTATTCCTCCGATCCCATATTTACTGCAGCCTCTTGAGATAGTCCGTCAAAAGTTGATCAACTGTCAATTCCTTATATCTACAAAGAAGAGGAAAAAATTGATGTCACAAAAAGAACATTGTCCATCTGTTGCATCAGATGTGGAGTCTGTTGCAACAGATGTGGAGTCTATTACAACAGATATGGAGTCTGTTGCAATAGATGTGTAGTCTGATGGAATACATCAAACGAACCTTTCTGGTGGTTTTATTTGTTCCAACAGTTTCTCCATCTATTGTAACATCAACAAAAAAGAAACAATATTTGTTCCAACAACATCATCAACAACAAAGAAGCAACATCCTTTGTGCCAGAACTATCAACAACACCACAAGTTCCAACCCCACCAACCCCACCAACAACATCAATAACTGCGCCAACAATAATAAAACAAACAAAATACATATAAAAAAATGATACTGCCAACAAGGCTTTTAAACTTCTCCTAACAGATGACTTTTTTCTCATATTGTAATAAAAATTGTTGGATTATTTATTCAACACTTACAAGTTCCTTAAATTTTTTTAATAAATATGATATGGGTAAATGGTAATTAAATAAAAAATATATGTAAATAACATGCAAAGAAGAAGACGAGAATGAAAGAGCAATAATGGACCATACCTTAATATCAAGAAAGGAATCAAAATAGAAATTTAAGTCGAAGAAAGATATGGATGGGTTTAGATCCGCAAAGATCTTTATGAGAAGAGAAGAGAAAAGAGAGAAAAAAAGGTTGTGACCCTAAAGAGGAGAGAGAAAAAGATGAGAGTTGATAAAATAAACTGCAGCTGAAGAAAGAGATGAGATAATTTTTATATATGTATTGCGTACGTAGACGTGGTGGTTTTCAATATTCATTAATTAATATTCATTAATTTCATTAATAATTTGAGGGGCACAAGGAAGATTAAGACTACTGACATTGAAAAGACAAGACAAGACTGCTCAATTAACTCACTTTTGAGATATCCAAGAAACATTTTTTACCGCCTTTAGTAGTAAGTACTACTACTTGATATTATCTACTCGGACCAGAAGCTTCTTGCTTTAAAATTAAAAGGGATAAAAAGATTTTCAAATAGATATGTCATCTGTTGCAACATATATAAATATCTGTTTAGAAATTCGAACAGCTCAGTCTTCTATTACAACAGATATAAATATCTGTTTAAAAATCCCAAAAGCTCAGTCATCTGTGACAACAAATGAAAATGTTCATTTGATAATTAATAAAATCAGATATGTCATCTGTTACAACAGATATAAATATTTTTTTAAAAATTTTCAATAGCTTAGTCATCTGTCACAACAGATACAAATATCTATTTGATAATTAAATCAAATATATCATCTGTTGTAACATATATGTACCTATTTGAAAATTTTTAACAGTTTAGTCGTTTGTTGCAACAGATTTCATAGCAATTGATTTAGGTGGAACTAGGGATAAATGAGTGAGATTGCAGGGTCAACTACAAATCCAATCGAGTCTTTGCAATTGCATGGTGTTGGTATTGCGTTCATCCCGACCCGAGTCATCGATCGATCAC
>NC_061114.1:99996660-100027700 GCF_002878395.1 Capsicum annuum | reverse complement strand
ATTGCGTTCATCCCGACCCGAGTCATCGATCGATCACTTTGAGTTGAAATGAGTTCTCATCAACTCAATGTTAGGATAGTGATAGTACCTAAGTTGATTTAGGTGAAACTAGGGATGAATGAGTGAGCTCACAGGGTCAACTACAAATCCAATCGAGTCTTTGCAATTACATAGCGTTGGTATTGCATTCATCCCAATCCGAGTTGTCGATCGATCACTCTGAGTTGAAATGAGTTCTCATCAACCCAATGTTAGGATAGTGATAGTACCTAAGTTGATTTAGGTGGAACTAGGGATGAATGAATAAGCTCGCAGGGTCAACTATAAATTCAATCAAGTCTTTGCAATTGCATGGCATTGGTATTGCGTTTATCCCAACCTGAGTCATCGATCGATCACTCTGAGTTGAAGTGAGTTCTCATCAACTCAATGTTAGGATAGTGATAGTACCTAAGTTGATTTAGATGGAACTAAGGATGAATGAGTGAGCTCGCAGGGTCAACTACAAATCCAATCGAGTCTTTGCAATTGCATGGCGTTGGTATTGCGTTTATCCCAACTCGAATTGTTGATCGATCACTTTGAGTTGAAATGAGTTCTCATCAACTAAATGTTAGGATAGTGATAGTACCTAAGTTGATTTAGGTGAAACTAGGGATGAATGAATGAGCTCGCATGGTCAACTACAAATCCAATAGAGTCTTTCCAATTGCATGTCACTGGTATTGCATTCATCCCGACCTGAGTCATCGATCGATCACTCTGAGTAGAAATGAGTTCTCATCGACTTAATATTTTAAAAACTATATCTTTTAAAATTTTTAAAATTAATTAAGATCAATTTGGACCAAATTAGCAATTTCAAAACTTGTCATTCTTTTCCAAAATTATAAATCAATCCATACAAATCATTCATTTGCATGACAAACTTTTCATTTCAAATCTTAAGTTCTCACTCTTCTCTCTCTCTCTCTTGGGGTGTCCTCTCCCTCTCAATAATACAAATAATACAAACAACAACTACTCAACATATTGCTCAATCCTTCAAAATAGGTCGATTTTCTTCCCATTTATGACTACATATAGTTGTTTTTTCCGACTTCATTCCTGCTTGTATCCATTGTTTTCTCTATCTTCGCATGTAACAGAGTTCGATAAGAGTTCTACATTTATTTTTTATTCTAAAAAATAGGGCTTTTTAGTTAATGATAAAAAAGAAAACTTTTAGTTGTATTATCTTCGGGAATGGGCTAACAATTTTGAGTTTTGATGCTAAAAAAGTAGGAAGCACCCGAGAATACCCTAGTTTTTCTCTCAGTGTTTTATTGACTGTCGTGGTATTGTTGGATGGTGTTTGTGGTGTTGTTGGTGGCTGTTGTTGGTGGTGTTGGTAATTGTGTTTTTTGGCGATGGTGTCGGTGGTCTTGGTGTTGGTATTGGTATTGGTGGCATTGGTGGTGGTCTTGGTGGTATTGGTCGTGGCATTGGTTGTGGTGGTGGTGGTCCATCTATTGCAACGGATGGAAGATCTGTTGGGAGATATTAAATAGGTCTTCAAACAGATTTCTCATCTGTTCCAACTGATGGGTTATCCATTGGAGTATTTTCTTGTAATGTGACAGGGAATAATTTATTGAAATTTCTCCACCTGTTGCAACAGGTGGAATATCTGTGGGGAGATATTAAATAGGTCTTCAAAGAGATTCGGGTTCCCCATCTGTTCCAACTGATGGGTTGTTCGTTGGAGTAGTTTTTTTGGTTATGTGGTAAGAATAATTTATTGAAATTTGTCTCACCTTTTTAAAAAAAATTATGCAGACATCAAATGCAATGTATTTTTTATTTTTCTTTTGTTTGTAGTTAAAATATGTCTCCCAAAAGAAAAGAAACAGAAAGTGGAGAGAGTGCATCAACTTTCCTTCACCAAAAAAAAAGGCTAGAGTATAGATAGATTCGGAGGAACTTCCAGAACAATCTCATTCAGGGCAAAATGAATCCAAGGAAAGAGATAACTCTTCCTCACCAATGGGGCGTGAAATAATATCGAAATTCCAGCATGATTCTGTCAAAACCATTAGTATTGACAAGTTTCAAGTTGCGATGTCGATGAATAACTCTAATGCAGTATTTGGTGAACTTGTACTTAAATGTCAGTTGGGGAAACCTTTCGACAAACTTAGAAGTATTATGAAGAAGGAAAACACAGATGGACTTTTTAAGAAAAGCTGCTTTGCATACTTTCTTGAGCTGTCTGGGCCCCGCTCTCTCTGTTTCCCAATGATCATGGTATATGGCATTCTCAAGCACAGAATCATATATGCGAGAGATGATGGAGGTCTGAGGAACGGCGAAAATAAGATGGATGAAGTCTGGATCAACTAGTATGGCATGCCGGTTTGTTTTGGATTGAAAGAGTTTGCCATTGTAACGGGCTTGAGATGCGATCGTCCAGAAGAACCTGCCATCAAGAAAATACCCCATGAAGGGTCCAACAAACTCAAGGTAAAAAAAGATGGGTTGTTGGGCATTGTTGGACCTAGCTACAAAGTAAAGAATTTGATAGCGGATCTCAAGAATAAAGACATACCAAAGCACTATAGGGAGAAATTATGCTTAGTTTGGTTTGTCCATTTCGTTTTATTGGCAAGAGACATCAAGAAAGTCATAGAACGTGATTTGTTGGCGCTTGCTGATGATTTTGGATGATTCAAAGATTATCCCTGGGGCTACGACAGCTACTACTTGACTGTCAAATATTTACTGAAAGAGCTAAAGCCAAAGACGACCATATTATACTGCTTTCCTTGGGCTTTCATGATAAAATTGATCACTATTTTTACTCATTCATTAATTTATATTGAATATACTTGTGACTTTTTTTTTGCTTGCTTCCTGTTTACAATTTTTAGGCTTGGGCATGTGAAGCCATTTCTCCCCTCTAAAAGCATTTCATGGATTATCCGGATAAGGCTTCTCATCCAAGGATCCTTAGGTGGTTGGCTGCAGTAGAGAGCAGCAAAAAAAATATTAACGGGGCTGATCTGTATAACCCTTTTCAGATGATGCAGTACGTCTTTTTTCAACTAAAATAATTTACCTCAAAAAAAGATATTAAAATAGATGTTTCATCTGTTGCAAGATATTACCCATCAACTGTAGCTGGTGCAATGGGTAATCTGTTGCAACAGACGATCCATATTTCGCAATAGATTAACCATATGTTGCTCTATTCTCTGAACCCTACTCAACAGATTACCCATCTACTGTAAATTATGCAACAGATGGGTATTCTGATGCAACATATTATCAATCTATTTTAACATACAGATCAGCTGTTGCGGTAGCTAGATCGTCTGTTATATAAGTTGGCTATGTTAACATAACCCGAGCCTCATGTAACCCAACTGATTGCAAATTATTATTATATGATTTAAATTCCTTATGTCATTTTTTATAGATTGTGCATCCTTCGATCGTGCCTACCATTGATGAGCTGGGGATGACTTCTTTTCTTAGTTTGGGTCTTGTTGATACAAAAGAAGACCCAACGGTGGAGTTAATAAAGAAGGAATTGGATGGAGCAACATCCATAAGAAGAGCAGTTAGGCAAGGTCAGTCTAATGTTGAAGCTCTTCACGACCTAACTCAAACTTCAACAGATCCGGGTGCTTCTTCTGGGGGTATTGCTGGTGGAGTTATTTGTGATGGTGGGAGCCATCCTGCTTCTGCTTCTGCTGCTAGTTGTGATTATGAGCATGTTGGTGCTCAGCAAAAAATAAATATATTTGAAAACACCCCTTGCACAGGTCCTCCCTCTCACCCCTACACCGGTCCCTCTCACCCTTACAGTGGTCCCTCTCACCCCTTCTCACCCCCATGTTCTCATTATAAATGCAAAGTGTGCAAGGACAGAAAGAATAACCTCTTCGACAAGATAGAGACTATTGCTGAAGCTGTCGAGGAGTTAAAATCCAAGAGGGGTGTCATACCATCCAACGAGGTGAGGGAGCCATGTACTCCTACAGTGGAGGTTAGGAGGAAGAGAATAAAAATTAGACAAATTTTCTCCATTCTGAAATCAGCAAAAAATGTAACTCCTCCCGCTCCAATAGTTGTTGACGTTCAGGGGCCTCCGAAGAAGGTGGACATATTTGCCGCGCTTGGCAAGGAGAAGAAGAAGGAACTGAAAGAATTCATCAAGATGAAGGTTCAAAAATAATACACCATGCATTCATTTTCAACCAAAGACTTCTCGAATATGACAAATATGTGCGTGCGGTACGAGGACAAGGTAAGTTTACTTTTGCTAACCTACCCTTCCAATCTACTCCATGAAGAAGAATCTACACAGCAGATATGTAATTTGTTGTAACAACTTGGTATTCTATTGCAACATAATACACATCTGTTGCATAAGTTGTGTTGGCTGGGTAATCTGTGAACTGATTCAGAGAACCCTCTGCATCGAATTCTTTCCACTGTGTTTTAATTCCTTACAATTACTAACCATTTTAAAAATTATCTTCTTATAACACAGTATGTTGATGAAATTCTCTGCCTCATGAGGGGCAGGCAATTAGCGTACCCAGATGCTTATGATGCTGCTGATAGGATAATGGACCTCAACTTCTACAATAATTTCAAAGATAGGTACGCTTATCTTTGTAATCTAGCTGATTCTGGTGGCCAAGGATTTGATAAGTTAGTTTCTATGTTTTAGTAGGATAAAGAAGCGATTAAATATGTTAGAGGGAAGAGGCCATATCCACACGGCAAGAGCTGGACCAAGGCAAAGAAAATCCTTGCAGTCATGAACGTGGATGTCACCCATTTTCTCACTGTTGAGATACTACTATACGAGGAAAAGATTAAGGTTTATGACTGTAACTTACCTGTGTTCAGTGAGTAGACGTTTTTAACCCACATGCAGCCACTCTTGAAGTTGTTGCCCAAGTTGTTGACACAGAGTAAGCTGATGGATCATTTCCTGGCTGAAGTCTTGACGAAGGAATCATGGATTTTTGAAGGTCGAAATAAGAACATCCAGCTCCCAAAAAATACAACCGGTGCAGCGTGCGAGCCGTACTCACTTGCATATATGGAGTGTTTGCTGACCGACAAACAAATGATCGGTGTGTGCGACACCGTTATAGGAAAGATGCAATGGGTCTGGGCATATGGGGTACTAACTAAATGGTTGGAGCCCGTGTATAAAAAATAACAGCCCGTGTATAAAAAATAACATGTACAAAGACAGAGACGAAAATGATAATAAATTTTCATTTCAAGCCAATTCACTATACATATAGGGGTAATAATTTTTATGTCTGGCAAAGTTGAATTTTTATAATGCAACATATTTTATATCTGTCGTAACAGATATAGTACCTGTTGTGACAGATTGATTATCTGTTGGAATAGGTTGGTCATCTGTTGTGTTATGCAGATGTTCCCCGTCTGTCTGTCGCAACAGATTTTTGATCTGTTGCAACATATAACTTATCTGTTGCAACTGATCGGTAATCTGTTGCAACATATAACTTATCTTTTGCAACTGATCGGTAATCTGTTGGAGAAAATAAAGAAAGTAGGAAGACCTGTTATATAATTTCCAGCAGATGACCTACGTGTTGCATCTCATGTTACAACATATATCTAAATCTGTCTGATAAGATATGTCATCTGTTGCAGTAGATGTATTATCTGTTGCGATATTTGTATCTAGTACTTCATTTCAATTAACATGTTCAAAACTCAAAACTAATTATATTCATAGACAGAATAAAATAAATCGAAGCCTTCGGAAATTACATGAAATAAAATAACTCAACAAATAAATGAAATGTAAAAAAAATCATTATAAGTACAAACAATCTACTCTGCAAATAAATCAACAAGTTAAACCAAGGAGGATAGGTTATTACATTGATGGACTCGAGCTATAAAGATCTAATCAATATGGACAAGTTGTTCTTCATCCAGTGCTATGGAATTCAGCTTTGGTTATCGTGGATCTTTAACGTCGGTTGCGTATGGCTTATGAGCTTTCGTTTCTCCATATTTCCATAAAAGAGCAGCATATCTTTTGCGGAGTAATCCGACATTAATTTCATCATTTAGTATTTGTAATCCATCGCTCAAATACTCGGCATAGGCGACAACAAAAGGACCGTAATCCCTGCGTTATAAAAAAATAGATAATCTATATCTTGTAGTTCATACAAGCGTTGTGAAATTTGTGAAATGAAACTAAATCATGACACTTAAACTTACAGGCTACCAATGGTTTATTGAGTAATTTTGTCAACATATTGTACATCAAATGGATTAGCCATTTTATCCCGGTATGCTTTAATCGTCGATCAATCAGTACGAATCTTTTGATCTAAAAAGCCACTCATATCAAGGTAAGTAGGTAATATTTGGCCAGCTTTTGTATCTCAGATGACGACCCAGAACGTCTCCTTTGCGACATCGAGTCATAAACTCGGATGCGCCTCTCTTTTAGAACGACGACAGCCAACACCCAATGGAATTCATCACCACAATTGATTGAGATGTACACTTCATCAACCAAATGCCAAGATAAGTCAGCTGGAATGCTAAAACCTTTGATGATATTGATTAAGAATTCCTCGTTTCGGGAAACTTTTGGCTGCTGTTGACAATACCTATCGTAGGCATTATTGATGTAAACTTTGCACAAACAATTGCCTGTTGTATTTCTGTATTGTTCTTGTGTTTGCAATTGGGCCTTCTTTAGGAGGTAGTAAAAAATGACATCGACGTGCTGCACATATTATCAAACATTTCAGATTACGTGACGAAAAAATTAATACGTAGATGTAATTAAATAAAGTATTAATTAATAATAATATGTATGGCCTTTAAATCTCACATTCCAGCAAGTTTAAGGCTTTGTCATCAAATAGAACCAATTCTTCATTCCGAGATGTGCAACAACAAAGTCGAACATATCAAAACCAAGAATTGATTCATTCACTTTGTAGCGCTCGCCATTTTATTTTCTACATGATGATTTATATATGTTAATGTCAGGTTCCTACAACAAGAATTGTATAAATCAATATCCATAAAATTGATTTATGTACCTACTGACATGATGCTTTAAAAGCCCATCCGCAATCCATTCTGAATAGTCGTTGATCAATTGTATTAGTTTTTTTGGAGCCTCGTCCGAGATGTTGAACCCTTCAAATGGGTAATTATTCCGTTCTCCCAAACTGACAGGCTCCACTTTTTCTTTATCTTTGGAAGCATTTGATGGAGTATCAACTGTCATATTATGCTCTTCGACAGTAGCTGTGATATCCACCTGGAAAGCCAGAATTATCAATCCTAAGTAGAGATATACAATAGATTTTTCATCTGTTACAACTGATGATTCTTATGTTGCATCAGATAGATTATCTGTTGGGACAAATTCGAACAGGTAAATTGGAGCAGTACAATAATTTTGAATAGATGACCCATCTGTTGCAATATAAGACTCATCTGTTGAAATGGATAACGAATTTGATGCAACAGGTTAGACAATAGTTGCAACAGATGTATACATCTGTTTGATAATTTTCAGCATATGTATTATCTTTTGAAACAGATATGTGCTTGTTTGTTTTTTGGAACAGATGATGTATATTCACCTTCTTCAGCTCGTGCTGCTTTTTTGTGGCCCTTGCACACTGAACATCGGTGCAAGAAAAAGACAGAGATATTGGAATCTTGTTTTTTATGGTTGATGATGCCTTCGAAGTGTCTTTCCTTCTCCTCTTAGCCGCCTTGATCTCTAGTGGAGTGTCTGGATATGAAATCCTTTTTGATGGAATGACACCCCTCTTAGATGTCATTTCCTTTACAGAAGCAGTTAGTGCGTTAATAGTATTAATCACTCCATTGTGTTTCGCCTTGTAGTTTTGACATTTGCATGAAGAACATTCGCTAGATGTGACAAAATCTGGAGAAAAATCTGTACAACCATTATGATCATAATCATAATGGCTTGTTGTTTCAAAAACTGTAAGAAGAGCATCATTAGCCCCACCCTCCAAAATTATTTTTCTTGTGATGGCTGTTGCTCCAAACAATTCCATTTTTATTCCATCAACGACCTTAGGGTCAGATAAAGTTCGCACAGATCGTAAAGTAAGAAAAAATGGCATCTTCAACTCTCGGTTGGTCAGAACAAGCCACGGATGGACAATCTAAATAAATCGGTACATATATTAAGAATGATGATGAAATTATTTAATCATTAATTAAAACAAAAACTTAATTAGAATTGGACTTACTGCTTCCTTGGGGGGGGTTGAAAAGATTAAGAAATTTTACATTTTTATCGGTTTTGGCCGACAACCATCTCAAAACTCTTGGACAGGAAACTTCTTCCTGGTAGTTCACTTGTTGTCTCAAATAAGGAATGACTTCAAATGCCCAAGCCTATAACATAACGCCAATAAATCAAAAGCATTATTGAATAAAAAAATGATGAATCATATCATGATAAAAGAAATATTTACCATGAAGGCCCATGAAAAACCATATAAGTTGACTATTTTTGGCGTTAACGGTGTCAACAAATATTCAAAAGTCATTTTAAAGCTTTTATAACCCCATAGATAGCTGTTAAATGCCTCAAGATCCTCGAAGAGATTTATTAAACCGAGGCTTATGTTGTTAACGTCTCTCTCCCAAAGAACATTATGTACAAACCAAACCAAGCACAATGATTGCTTGTGCTTCTTTGAAAGTCCTTTACCTTTCGACGCTTCAATCAAATTTTTTTTTAAGCTTGGACCAACAATGGACACCAGGTCATCACGATCACTCGAGTTGCCTTTTCCTTATTTGGGTGTGCGGGGTACTTTCTTTTGGGTCAAAGTAGGTATAACTTGAGAAGGAGAAGGAGGATAACATTTTAGTCCGATAACTATGGCAAACTCCTCCCAACCAAAACAAACAGGCATGCCATAATAATTTATCCACACTTTACCATCTTATCTTTGTTTTCATACATAAACCTGCGCTTGAGAAGATCATATACCATTTTCATCTGGAAACGAGCATTGTTGTCCTTCGAAAAATCAAGATATTTCCCAAAGCATCTTTCCCTGAAATAAGAATCCAATTTTTGTTCTCAAAGTATTTTTTTGAAGGCGTCGAAAGATTTTCTCATGACTGACTTAACCATGAGATTACCCGTTAAATCTGTGGCACCATTGCACTGCATTCTCACAGGGTAACGATCAATGCTAAAGGTTTTGACCAACTCTTCGATGGAAAGGCTATTAACATTTGGATTATCTCTTTTAAAAGATTTCTCCTCCCCGTGTTCATTATCTTCTGCTCCTGATTGAGATAACGCTTGTAAAGCAAGCTCATAGAGTGGTGGATGTAGCTGAGCTGCTGCACTTGTTCCTTTACTTGGATTTGATTTTTTTATTTTGGGAGTCATGTTATCTTAAATTAACAGGAACATAACATAGATTATAATTGATTAATGTATAACATTAATATAACAGTTCCAACAGACAACTAATCTGTTGCAATATATAACCAACCTGTTGCAACAGATGAGTAATACGTGGGAACCATAAAAATAGCACTATCTGTTGTACCTGGTATTTTATCTGATGCAACACATAACTGACCCGTTGCAACGGATGAGTAATTCGTTGGAAACAATAAAAATAGATCACTAATCTGTTGCACCAGGTATTTTATCTGTTGCAATATATAACTGACCTATTGCAACGGATGAGTAAACCATTGGAAAGAATAAATTTGAATCACTAATCTGTTGCACCAGGTATGTTATTTGTTGCAATAGCTAACCGACTTGTATGAGTAAATCATTGGAAAGAATAAAGACAATCCTAATCTGTTGTAAAATGAAGAGTAAACCATTGGAAATAATAAAAATAGATCACTAATCAGTTATCTGTTGAATCAATATTGTTTAGATTTTTTCCAAATAGAAGAGTCGTTTGTCGCAACAGATGAATGATCTGTTAGATTGTTCACCTGTTGCATCAGATTTTCATAGTTGCATCAAATTTTTAATCTGTTGCATCAGATTTTAAAATGAAGAGTAAACCATTGGAAAGAATAAAAATAGATCACTAATCAGTTATTTGTTGGATCAATATTGTTTAGATTTCTTCCAAATAGAAAAGTCGTTTGTCACAACAGATGAATGATCTGTTAGATTATTCATCTGTTGTATCAGATTTTTATAGCTGCATCAGATTTTTATCTGTTGCATCTTATGTTTCATCTATTACATTAGATGTTTCAACTGTTACAATACCATTTCTACCAAAACAAATAACAAATCAACCCAACAACACCAACATATAACACATACGCATACACACTAAGAACATCAACTGTGACCAAAAATCACCAATAAATTTGAATAACGGTACGACAATAAGAAGAAGAAATACAAAAATGCCAGAAATTAGAGTTTTATTCAGTCCACATTTCAATACCAGAAGAGTAGTTGGCTCAAGTTCCTCTGTTTCTTCATAAATTTTTACCTGTGAAAAAGGAAATGGGAGGACGAAGAACTCGAAGTTGTTGTTGCCGGAGAAGTATTCCCGTCGATTGACGGTTGAAAGTCGAAAAGGAACTCGCTCGACTATTTATCGCCGGAGTTTGAAGGGAGAAATTTTACAAAATTATTGGTTAGGAGAAGCTGGAGAGAGAGAGTGGTTGATTAGGATTGAAGAGGGGTGTGTGTTGGGTTGATTTATATTTTTGAAAAGATTAGAAAGTTTTGAAAATATTAATCAAGTCCACAATTAACTTAATCAAGTTTCCTAATGATGTTTGACCCTATCTGTTGGTCAATTTCACCATTCCTTCATTCAAGACTTAAAAGACATCTTTCCTTCAATTTTCTCATCTTTCTTGACCAATTGCTTCTTTCAAAATTTGTAGGGACATTTCCTTTTTCTTTTCTTATCAATTAAAGCCCATTCAATTTGATACCTTGGGTTATATTAAAAGTCTCCAAGAATTAAAATTTTGTGCAATGATTTAGCTTCACGTATTGACGAAAGTTGTTTGGTCTTTATAATCAAATTCAATTTTGAAAGGATTAATCTAAATTTCTAGAATATGTAAAAAGGAGAATTAGAAAAAGACTCCTAAAATATATACGATGGAGAATTAATGTTTGTAAATTTTCTATAGGTTATAACAACGTACTTAGAGGAGTAATTTTACATTTTGAACACATTTAGCCTTTAGAATACTACATAAAATATAAGATTAGTAGTATATTTTTTTTCATTTTATTGTTCATGTATTGTTAATTTGCTCATGAGCTTTTGAATTTTATCTCCTATTATTTATATTTTATATATAATAGGAGTTTTACCAATTCAATATTTTAATTATACTATGTTTGATAGTAGATTTCGTGCTAAAGCTAGAAATTTAATACTCTACCAAAATTCAATTAGGAGGAGGAACTAAATGCTACATTAGAGTTTGTTTTGATTTGGGATGGAATGAATAAAGTTATTTTATAGATTGAAATATTTTATAGAATTAGTTATTCTATCATATATATGAAAGAACTAATTCTATTATTAGTTCACAATGATGGGATGAATAATTCTACAACTAACTAAATAATACTTCTAACTAGGTGCAGAATAAAATAAACCTCCATTTTATTTTGAGATTATTATCACTTTTCGCTCATACCAAACCGCTATTTCACATTCTTATCATCAACTTTTTACTAAAGTCAAGGTTTACAAATATTTCATATATTTTGATGGATAAATTCTTATCTACTTTAGCGTTTACATCAACTCATATAACTTACTATAGTTAATAATTTAATAAAGTTAGAATATATGTTAACTAAATATAATAAAATGCAAAAAGTCTATGTACAAATACATATTATTTATTTATTGACATGATATAAATAATTAATTTGAATAAATATTTATCGTTTTGACGTCACGTGCAAAGCGCGCGCACGCGCACGCACACACACACACATATCTATAATCTATATCTATAATCTATAATCTATAATCTATATTTATAATATATTAAAAGTGTGAAGACCCTTAGAAAAGTGATTTGAACTTTCTGGCCTTCATTAAAAGACTTTTCTTTAGACAAAACTATTTTTCACTATTTTTTTAATTTATTATTTAATTATTTTTTATTATATTAACTAGACTTCCTAAAATATATGGTAGGAGAATTAATTAATATTTTTATTTCTACTATTCAATTCGAAAAATACTCCTAAAATAGGACTCTATTAAGAAAATACTTTTATAAATATTGAGATGTACGTTAAACTAGAAAATAAACTGGTTTGCCTATTGGGAGAATATGATTGATGCTCATCTAACTTGATTCGATTGCATGTCTAGATTGGTGGATGCTTGATTTTCTAACCCTCAACTTCTTCACTGTTTTTGTCAGCATAATAGAATTCAACATGTGTGTATATATAAATCTTCTTTGTTTTTATTCAAAATCATTTTTAGGGTCAAAATTTTCACTCAGACAAGAATTAGTTGGATCAAAATCGAAGCTTTGTGATTACTATTATATTTTTTTTTATAGTTTACAAGTCGTAGATGAATGTTTATTGAATTTGAAGAATTTCTTATGGAAAGGTTAGGTTTGTATTGTTTTGATATCCTTATTATCTTATTATTTTATTTTAATTTACATATGCCAAATGAATGTCGGTCGGCTTTAAATTTTTTTTAGGTAAATGTTAGATTTAATTGTGTTATTATAATATCTCTATTAGTTTGTTATTTTGTGGTAGTTTACAGTTCGTAGATGATCTCAATTGGCTTTGAGAATTTTTTGTGTTTAAAATTGAAGTTTAATTGTATTGTTTTGATATCACTTTTATCGTATTATTTTGTTGAAAGGTTAGGTTTAGTTGTATTATTTTGATATCTCTATTATTGTTTTTGGTAAAAGTTAGGTTTACTAAATAAATTCTTCATCTTTATGTGCTCAAAAGATATTAAATTTAATTATTATATTCATCTTTATTATTTAAACAAATATCCTATATAATGTAATGTTTGAACTTGTTAAAGTAAGGTACACGTGCAAAGCGCATACACCTAAACTAATTCTGCAAAGGGTGTGTAAGAAAATAAATATGACAAGTAAATGAGTAATGTATTACTGTAATTCAATTACTATTTAATGTCCTTATTCATCATTGTTAAGTTAATTTGTGTTAAGGCTCTAAATTAATATTAATTATTTTAATATAAACTTAAAGTCATAGAAATATTTGTTGTATCAAAATAATTCTATAAGAAGAAAAAAAATCATCAAAATAAATTTATTTTATCTATACTAACAAATTCATAAAAGTACACGTATTTTATTATTTATTATTTTTGTTGAATTATAATTATTTATATACTTATCTTCAAAAATTATTTACTCTTCAAGAATTATTTATATATCTAATTCTGACAATAGATTTATTACTCAAAAACAATATTCTAATTTAAATTATTCAATTATATGATTATGAACTTAAATAATTATGAATACTTATTAAAAAAATACATGTATAATATTTCATTAAATAAGATTAATTATAAGATAACAATATGATACAAATTAATATTTTCTTTTTCTTTTTCTGAATTTGAACCCGGACTTAGCACGGTCTGAGTGGAACTAGTTCTTCTATATGAAGAAATTTAAGAGTGTAGGCCCTACTTTTACAACTTTCTTGGTCTACCATTTTACTCTCCTTGGAATTTAATAATCTTAACATCACTATATAATTGAAGTGTTGTAGTCTTTAAAAACAACTACATCCAGGATAAATCAGAAAAAAAATAATTAATTTTATTTTAAACTTCTAATTAAAAGGATAAATAATTTGAGATTGTTATTTTACAAATGACGACTTATCTTAGACAAAGTGAGTAATTTAGAATCTAACAAGTCTTGCGTAAAAGAAAGAGTAACATAGCAAAAAGTAGTGAAAGATTTAGATTGTGATATAGTGAATGAAACGACTTTTTGCTTAATACTCCCTCTGTTTAAAAATGAACGATTTACTTTCATTTTTAGTCCGTTTAAAAACGAATGATCCTTTCTTTTTTGCAATACTTTAATTTCAACTTTCTACATGACATGTTTAGGTCTTTAGGACCACAAAATTAAAAGACATTTTGATACATTTGACACAACTATAATTTAAGGCCACAAGATTCAAAATTCTTTTTATTTTCTTAAACTTTGTACCCAGTCAAATTAGATTATTCTTTTTTAAACGGAGGGAATCATAGATTTTGATTTGGAGCCCTACATAACGTTAAATTAATCGAATTTCATGCAGATATCATACATCATTCGAGAAATAAAAAAGTAGGGAAGAATACTCACAAAAATACCTGAAATTTGACCGGATTACCAGTTGAGCATATTGAACTTTGGGGGTTCGATTACCCACCTAGACTTTTTAAAGTGGAATTAATTCCCCTTCCCCCCTGAATTTTTTTAAAGTAGAATTAATTTTCCCCTGAAACGTTGTACCCAGTTTTGACGGTTGGAAGTGTAGTACACACGCTCTTTCTTCTCCATTTTATCACTTTTCAATATTTTTCACCATTACAATCATATTAATGATTACACAACCCAAATTCCTCCTACAAATCAAATTCCAAATGATTTCATTGAGTCAATTTCAAATTTCAAGTCCATTACACAACCGATAGTAATTAACAAGCCGAGTTCTTGATATGCAGTTGAAAAAAAGATGCTAGAGTTACAAACTTTATTAACATATAGAGTTCCAATATCAATATAGTAGGATTAATCTACCTTTAATCCAACAGACAAAATTTTCAATTTCTAAAACTTGGGTGACTCAAGAATTCACCTTTACTAAACCCCACAAACTAAATATAACCCAATATATCTCAGAACAAGAATAATCATAAACAACAAATCAACACCAAAATATCAAGAATTCACTTTTATCAAACTCCACAAACTAAAAGTACTATATGGCACCATGACATTACACAATAATTAAGAGCTAGCTAGCTAGCAGATGCTTCAAGAATGTTTGTTTTCAGTTTCGGCGGTCAATTTTTTTCCTCTCGTAGTGGATTTTCTTTTTGATTGTTTCCCTTATCTGGTGGCTGAGGTGGTGGTGGTTTCCGGCGGCAATGGTGGTTGGTTGGTGGTGGCAATGATGAGTTAAATTTTGTCATTTTGATGGAATTGAAGATGACCCATTTAGTGTGTGTGTGTTGAAATTAAATCAAATTGATGTAATTGAATTGAGTGTGTTGAAGATGACCCATTTGGGTATGTATGTATGTGATGAAATTGTGTTCAATTTCAATTCAACAATGGAGCAACCATTGTTGAAGAGAAGAAAAAAAGAAGAGAAAAGAGAAAGAATGAAAAAATAAATAAAAAATATAAAACTTTTAAAAATTAGAAAATTGAGGGGCTGTTTGGCAAAAAAAAAGTTTATAACCTTTTTTAACACTTTCACGCGCTCAATGCGCTTGACTTACACGCAATGGTCCAAGTGGCCAGATATATGCCATTAAAATACGAAAAAAGGTCTGGGGGGAGGGGGGTAATAGGACCCCTTCAAATTTCAGTATGCTCAACTGATAATCCGGTCAAACTTCAGGTATTTTTGTGAGTATTCTCTCAAAAAATAATGAAATATTAAAACATTCTCAATTCTTCCATATATTGGGGGATGTATTGCTCCAGAATTCTTCTGAGTTAATAACTCAGATGGTCACTCAACTTTGGGTTTTTATTCCATAAAGTCACTCAACGTTGTCTATAATTCAAAAGTCACTCAACTTTCACTTTTTTACTCAGAAAATCACTCAAACTATGTAATCATTTTTTAAAATAACATTTGTTTATGTGGAATTATTATTTAAATGCAAAATTCAGAAAAATAAAAAATTATCTCTTAATGACCCTTTTATCCTTATTCCTATAAATTTAGTATCTCCCCTGCCTTTTCTCATTTTTTTCTCCTTCTCGCATATTGTAATTGATTCAACATTAAATATGTTTAATAAAATATCAAAGAATCACATTAAAATTTAACAATAACCAAAAAATTAAAATTATAATTATTTTGCTCTACCTTTTTAATCCTTGTTTCAACTTCTTTTTTCCATCTGATATTGATGTTCGTATTGAAATCTAATTAAATTTAAATTTGCACATTATATAGCTTATTATAAATGCGATGCTCTCAACGATACCCCCCTTCCTGTTTTCACTCCAAAGATGCCCCTTTTTATAAATGTTTGTACTATATGTATGAAAAAAGCACTGTACTATATGTATATGTATGATGAATTAGAGATTTTATGTCCATAACTAAATATTATGAGTAATATACATACGTTATAAAGATTCACTATATGTATGTAATAACTACGTACACATGACTTTTAGTAATAAATGAGTTAAATTACGTATTATTTAGTTATATTTCATCGTATTACTATAGTTTATATTAATAATTATTTATCCTTCGATTATTGTTAAATTTAATTTGATCTTTTAATATTTTATTAGGCATATTTAATGTTGAATCAATTACAATATGTGAGAAGGAAAAGAAAATGAAAAAGAAAAATTAATTTATGGAAATAAGGATAAAAAAGTCATTAAGAGATAATTTTTTATTTTTCTAAATTTTGCATTTAAATAATAATTCCACATAAGCAAATGTTATTTTAAAAAATGATTAAATAGTTTGAGTGATTTTCTGAGTAAAAATGTGAAATTTGAGTGACTTTGAAATAATGATCAAAATTGAGTAACTTGTTGGGACAAAAATCTAAAGTTAAGTGAATATTTGAGTTATTGACTTGAATTCTTCTCTATTTGGGACTGAGTTTTATTTTTGTTTTATTTATATTTTAGTAGTATTAAATATAAGAAATTTCAAGAATTTGGTATGTTGCCACGGGAGCAGTGGGACCCTAAGTATTTTCTTAGGTGATGTAAATATGAATATTTAGAATAATAATTTCCATTGTCAAAAAGTTCTGCATAAATTACCATATCCACAAAGCACCTATTATTGCTTTGTTAGCTAATTATTTATCCCTTAGGCATAGGTGTTTTAGGTATAGAGTAGCTAGTTCCTGTTTCTTAGACTGAGTTTTTTTTTTCTTTCGAATTATTGTCATAAATGTGTAACATCTCGAATATTAAAATTATTTTAATTAAAAGCGCGATCGTTCGTAATAAATTTTGCTCAACTAATATATTCATGCTAGAGAATTTAATGAAAATATGCGCATATTAAAATTTAAATTTCAATTACTATCTTAAAATCATTATTCTAATATTCAAAATCCATAAGTTTGATTCCTCACTTCGCTTGTGAGCTTAATCACCTCTGAGTTAATGAATAAATGAATTAATAATTCGCTCAAACTTAAATAAATTAGATGAATTATATTTCATGAATATATTTCCCAGCTCTACCTGATGTAAGTAATGACCAAAATACACTTTCTTTAGGAATTTTTACTTATTGACAATCAATCTCTATCTAAAGACTTTATATACTCAAACTCTCAAATAAATAAGGTCAAATATTTTTGAAGCATTACTGCCGGATTTATCGGCTTACTAACTCATGCCATCAAATTTCCAATTTTCAAGAATTTTGACCTTTTCTTTCCTTTCCTTTTTTGGTGTAATTCCTTTCACTTGATTTAATTAGTGAGTTTTGATACTTCCAAAAGTTTATTTATCTTGCTAGCTTTTTGGCTATTTTATGAATGGAAATTAATTTTAAGGTCAGCAAATAATACAAGTTTATTGTAATTCTTGATCAATTATTTATAATTATAACTTGTATTAAAAATACATATCATAATCTTAAACAAGAAGTCTGTTTAAGTCTTAGCAGAGTCAATTTTCTCTACTTTCTTGTCCACAACTTGGGATAAAACATCGTGCTTCAGAAGTGCAAAGATATGCTCGTAATACATTTTCAAACATTTAACATATTTCACGTTTGAGCTAGAAGCCAAATATTATGTCTTTTCAATGTAGAAAAACCTTTTTTTTTAACTAGAGAGTCCATTGAAAACAGTCCTACTTTGCAAAGGTAGGGGTAAAATATGTCTTCAGTATGACATATTGCCTTTTGCGGAAGGCAATTGCTCCCTCCATTTCGTTTTATTGGTTTCTGTATTAAAAATAAATATTTTATTTTACTTTCGTTCATTTTAGTAAATAAGGATAATTTTTTTAAAAAATTATAAAAAGAATTATCTTTAGTAGTATTAAATAACTTTAATAATAGCAATCAAATTTAAAGTTTCAACATTATTAAAAAATTTGGAAGTGCTAAATGACCATAATTATTTGACCCAAATTTGGTCATAACTGTGAAAAGACTTCTTTAGCCTTATTTTAATTTTGAAAAAATTACAAAAACTAACATATCTAAGACCTTAATTACAATTAATAACAACACTTTACCAAAATTACAAGATGTAG
Organism: Capsicum annuum; assembly: GCF_002878395.1. Lineage (NCBI taxonomy): Eukaryota > Viridiplantae > Streptophyta > Magnoliopsida > Solanales > Solanaceae > Capsicum > Capsicum annuum. Next base: position 100,009,133 of record NC_061114.1, on the reverse strand, counting down.
CAAAAGTAACAATATTTTTGCCCTTTTATTGATAAGCGCTTCTGCTGCACCTTTTCTTTTTTACTTTTTCCTATTTTCACACCACTTCCCTATTGCAGTTCCCTCCAATAGAACGTTTTCTTTGATCTTTTTATTTTTCCATATTTTTTTCTTCAGTTTTTTTTTAGGGGTTTTGTGATATTTTTGGTATTTTTCCAGCCAAGAGATGCCGCTTCCGACAATGGGTGGGCTGGTGACTTCGATTGGACTCGCTTGTTTTGGCGTTCCCCGGTGGGTTTTCAACGGAGGGAGGGTCTATCTGGCGGATTTCGTTGTGATGGTGACCGACAGTAATGGCTTTTTACCGGCGAGTCTTAGCCGGAACCAATCACAGGGGTCGGATTTTAGTCAATGGTTCGCTAATTTTGCATATCCGGGGAAGGACGGGCTTGGCCATCGTTTTTTATGGGTTTTCTGGTGAAATATTTGCAAAAATATGTGTAAAAGAAGAAGTCAAACAAAAAGGAAGAATATGTATTTTCCAGTTGTGGATATGTATTTATGATTAATGCATGTGTATTGTTTCAGTTATGCATATATATTTATGAATAATACATATGTATTACCAGGTTGCATATGTATTTATGACTAATGCATATGCCTATGCATATGCCTTTTTCCAGATATGCATATGTATTTTTTGAATAATACATATGTATTTTTTAGTTACTCATACGTTTTTATGAGCCTGCATACCATATTTATTGATTTGAAAATATATTTTTAGTTCTGCTTAGACTTTTATAGATGCATATGTATTTATGAATAATACATATGTACTTTTTCAGTGTGCATATGTATTTATGACTAATGCATATGTATTTTTTCAGAAATACATAAATATTTTTCCAGTTATGCAAATCTATTTATGAATCACACATATGTCTTTATGATTAATGCATATGTATTTATGGATAATGCATATTTTTCGTCAAAAGAATATTGTTATAGAGATTTTTGTGTCCTATATGCTTATACATACATATGAGTCAAATATGTATTTCTATAAATACATATGCATGTTTTGCACTGTAAATACATACGCAGATCTGTAAAGAAGAATACAAAATAAAAATAGAAAAAAAGAAGAAGAAAACGAAAATAGGAAAAAAATATGAGAATGGAAAAAAAAAAAGAAAACGGAAAAGAAAAAAATGAAAAAGGATAAAAAAAGAAGAGAAATAGAATAGTCAAAATAAAGTGAAAAAAAAAAAGAAATCAAAATAAAAAAATAAAACGATAAAAAAAGAAACGGAAATAGGAAAACAAAAAGAAAAACATGAGAAAGAAAAAAATTAAGAAAACGAAAAATTAGAAAAAAAGAAGAAAAAACCCGGAAAAGGATAAAAAAAGAAGATAAATAGAAGAGCTATATTAGGAAAATTAATTTTTATAATTGAATGTAGCATGAATTAAGGACAATTACTTTCTTATTTAACTCTAACTGATGGTAGTTAAAATAGGAACTACTATTCAATTTGTATATATATTTATATAACAATATTTTACTTAAATATAAAATACAATTTGCTATTTTTCGTAATTATGAAACTGTTGCTATAAAAGTTATAATTAAGACTTCAGAGTTGCTATTTCTGAAATTTTTTCCATTTAACTTTTACCTTCCTTTCCCAAATAAGTTTCCCTCCAAAATATATTAATAAATGCAGTAACTTTTTCCTATTCTCTAAACTTATTGAACAACTAAAATTGATTTATACAACAGTTAATGAATATAAAAGATTTCTACATAAAATTTAAAAACTATACATTTACTTATACTTGAAAAAAATAATATGTGTATTTGATACTATTACTCTTTTTTAATAATAATATATAGATAAATTTATATTTCACTTCAAATTTATTCGGTGCAATTTAAATATATTTATCACTTATTAAATTAAAATTTAACGGTTTATCCCAACAATTTTTTTTATCTTTCAATGTTATTTATTTTTTATCACGACGCTCATTAATTGTTTTATAATTTTACACACACGTGTGTGTGTGTCTATATATATATATATTCCTTTATATTAGTCTACTAAAGAGAGGTTAAAAAATTTAAATTGAAAAAGATATCATTCAATTCAAAAAGTTTTATTTTAAATTTTAAATAATATCTACGAATAAAATTTAAAATAAATTAATCAAATTAATCTTAATTATTTGAAAAGAGGAGTTGATAAATAAAAACTAAATATGTCATATTTCTAGGTTTAAATTCTAAATTACGTCTTAGTCATAATCTTCATTATTAAATGTGTTTCTAGATTGTTTATTTTTTTATTTCTTGATCAACCCAAAAACAATTCTTTGATTTACTCAATTTGAATGAAATTATAAATATTGATTGTGATACAATATTATTTTATTTGATAAAATTTGAACTACAATTATTTTAATTTCTTAGTAACACACAATTGTAATATGCAAGCTAAGAAATAAAAGGATGTCAAATTCTTTTTTGAAATAGTGAGTGTTCATGACGCGGTTTGGATTTTTTTTAATCAAAATCAATACTAAAGTAATTTAATCAATTTTAAAATTTTAAATTAAAATAAAAACTATCAATCTGGTTTGATAGTTTGATTTATAACTAGCTAATGATAAATTTATAATTATAAATTAATAAAAATAATTATTTTAAATGAATATTAGAAGTTAATAAATTGCTATATACGATTATTAGATAAGGGTATTTGAATCTTTTACATTACTTTCCGATATTCTTTCAAAACGTTAGCATTTTATGTTGTTTAATTGTAGAAATTGCTACATTTCAAAAATCAAAGGATCAATCTATTGAAGTACATTAAAAACCTGTCATATACTATACCGCATATAGACAATTAGATTTGGAGTGTTACAATTGGTCATATTTTTATTTAAAAATATTGTAGTACATATAAAATCAGCAGACTAAACTCAAATTAATAATTATAATGTATAAAATATTTATATTTAGTTACGAAAAATAATATCATATATTCAAATAATTTTAAAATTTATATATATAATTTATAGGTTCGAAGACAAAAAGCTCAACATATTTGACTTCTTACTACTCCTGCTATTGCTGTTGCTGCTCATGCTCCTGTTACTCCTCCTCCTCCTACTACTACTCCTACCCCCCTCCTGCTGCTGCTCCTAGGGCTGCTGTTGCTGCTAGGGCTGCTACTGCTGCTGCTGCTGCTACTACTGCTGCTGCTGCTGCGGCTGCGGCTGCTATTGCTGTTGCGGCTACTAGGGTTGTTGTTGTTGTTGCTGTGGCTACTAGGGTTGCTACTGCTGTTGCTGCGGCTCCTAGGGCTACTACTACTACTACTACTACCGTAAGATATTGTTATAACGACAACTCAACATAGTTTAGACTTTCACCATTATAGAAATCATGCATATAGTTCACATCTGTTGAACACAAGAAAGTGTGGGACATCAGAGTTGATCATACAAGTCTTTCTCCTTTAAGTTACGTCAATTTGATAAATTATGGATAGTTTACTTATATATATTACCAAATTAACCTCTAATTAATTATTTTTTAATTAGTATATTTGAATAAAATTAAACTATATATTTGAATATTTTTTAAACATAATTTGTGAAATATTTCAATAATGACAACTCAAACATATCTGACATCGTAAACGTCAACATATTACAGAAATCATGTAGTTCATATTTCATATGTGTCAAACCAAAGAGAGTGAGACATAAGTGTTGACCGTACAAGTTTTACATCTTATGTTATGACAATTTGATAACTTGCGAATCGTGACTTATAATGTTACTAAATTAACCTCTAATTAATTATTTTATAATTCTTATATTTAAATAAAACTAAACTGTATATTAAAATAATTTTTAAATATAATTTATGAAATATTTCAATAACGATAACTCGACACGCTTTAGACTGGTAAACGCCGATACTCTATAAAATCAGCATATAGTTCATATGTCTCGAACCAAAAAGAGTTTGATATAAGTATTGATCTACAAGTCTTTTGCCTCTATGTTCTGCCGATTTGATAAATTGAGAATCATTACTTGTATTTGTTACTAAAATGACCTCTAATTAATTATTTTTAAATTATTATGTTAAAATAAAATTAAACTATATATTTGAATAATTTATAATCATAATTTTTGAAATATTTCAATAACGAAAACTCATCATACTTTAGAACTGGTAAATGTCGACACATTATAAAAATCATGCATATAGTTCATATGTGTTGAACCAAAAAGAGTAAGACACAAGTGTTGATCCACAAGTCTTCTGCCTCTATGTTACGCTGATTTGATAAATTGTAAGTCATTACTTATATTTGTTATTAAAATGACCACTAATTAATTATTTTTTAAGTATTATGTTTAAATAAAATTAAAATATATATTTAAATAATTTCCAGACATAATTTGTAAGCTATTGCAATAACGACAACTCAACATACTTTAGACCTAATAAACGTCGTCACATTATAGAAATCATTCATATAGTTCACATCTGTCGAACCAAAGAGAGTGAGATATAAGTGTTGATCATGCAAGTCTTTCGTCTTTATGTTACGCCAATTTGATAAATTGTAGGCCATTACTTATATATATTACTAAATTAACTTCTAATTAATTATTTTTTTAATTATTATATTTAAATAAAATTAAACTATATATTTAAATAATTTTTAAATATAATTTGTAAAATATTTCAATAACGATAACTCAACATACTTTAGAACTGGTAAATTTCGACACATTATAAAAATCATGCATATAGTTCATATGTATCGAACCAAAAAGAGTGAGACATAAGTATTGATCGTACAAGTCTTTAGCCTCTATGTTACATTGATTTGATAAATTATGAATCATTACTTATATTTGTTACTAAAACGATCTCTAATTAATTATTTTTTAATTACTATGTTAAAATAGAATTAAATTAAATTATATAGTTGAATTATTTTTAAACATAATTTGTGAAATATTTCAATAATGACAACTCAACACACTTTAGACCGAGTAAATATCAACTCATTATCAAAATCATGCATATAGTTCATATGTATCGAACCAAAGAGAGTGAGAGATAAGTGTTGATGGTACAAGTCCTTCGCCCCTATGTTACGCCGATTTGATAAATTGTGAATCATTACGTATATTTATTACTAAAATGACCTCTAATTATCTATTTATTAAGTATTATATTTAATCAAAATTAAAATATATATTTAAATAATTCTTAGGCATAATTTGTAAGATATTGCAATAATGACAACTCAACATACTTTAAACCTGATAAACGCCGACACTTATAGAAATCATGCATATAGTTCACATTCGTCGAACCAAAGAGAATGAGATATAAGTGTTAATCCTACAAATATTTTGTCCCTATATTACGTTGATTTGATAAATTGTGAATTGTTACTTATATATGTTACTAAAATGATTTTTAATTAATTTTTTAAAAAATTATTATGCTTAAATAAAATTATATATATATATATATATATATATATATATATATATATATATATATTAAACATAATTTGTAAAATATTGCGATAACAACAATTGAACACACTTTACACTTGGTAATCTGATAAGTCGAACCATTAGTCCAATAACCAAATTATCGTTACAAAATTATTGATTTCGGTTCGATTTTGAACAGTCGTACCTAGAGTCAAGGATGTTATGTTCAAATTTAGAAAATGCAAACTAAAGCACTGGTTGTCTTTTACTGTAGCAAATAAAACTCTTACTATGAAAGAATAAGCATTGATTGACTGAGATCACACCGAAATATTGAGATCTCTACCTAATTATTTCTTTTCTTAACTTGAAAAAGTGTAAAATTATATTAGCTTAAATTAAGAATTTCTACCTAATACTCCCTCTATCCTAAATTACCCGTCCCAAATTGAGATGACACATTGATTAAGAAAGATAATTAATGACATGACTAGTTTACTATAGTGCCCCTATTAAATGATGTTTACATTTTAATTTGAAGAAAAAATTATTAATGCAAAGGGTAAACATGATTTTTTTTGTCTCTTCTTGATTAATGAAAAAAGATTAGTAAAATGAGAAATCAAATTAAGAAATTTGGGACGGATAATTTGAGGTAAAGGGAGTAGGTTTTTTAAAAATACACATATTAAATATGAATAATACTTAAACAAATGTATTTTTCTATGAAAAAAATTGAAAAACCTATTTTGCTAAGGAAAATTGGCAATGAAAATATGTAATGACTATGAATGACACACTTTTCCATGACTATGGGAATTAACCATAATTAAACTCATCAACAATAATCAATGTATTGGAAATAAAATAGAAGAATATATTCAATTTCTAATGTCAAAGGGTAAAAATGTCTAAAAAAAACTGGTTTATAGTGTGAAGAGAACTTTTTATTATTGTGGCCAAATTTGGACCAAATTTCTATGGCCAAAAGAATTTTTTCTAAAAAATTAATTTAGTCAAATACATCTATTATTAAAACCTTATTAATTGGGTGTTTGTGTCAGGTCTATAATACGAAACCGAGGGTGTAATTGTCACTATTTTATGCTGATTGGATTTGCAACTTTATACTTTAAAAATCTCCAGTCTTTTTAGTTATTTTTTTTTGGTTTCCCATCCGGTGTCCGATGCCCGCATTGGAGCTCCGACTAATTCGGATCGCGCATTGTAGGACCCATTAAGGTGGAAGCGCTCCCAACATAGTTTTCTCTATACCCAGGATCGAACCCTCGACCTTTGGTTAAGGGTGGAGCAGCCCCATCCACTGCATCACAACCCATGTTGGTAGTCTTCTTAGTTATTGCTTTTTTTCTCTTTTTCTTATAATTTCCTCATGTCATTAATTTCTCTTATACTCCCTTCGTTCGGTGTTACTTGTCATATTTTCAGTTGGCACATCTATTAAGAAAAATAATTAATAACATGTCTATTTTATTATAGTATCTCTATTAAATGATGCTTACATTGTATCTTGAAATTAATTTGAAAAAAAAAGCAATTAATGTTTAGGGTAAAATAGAAAAAAAGTAGTCTTCTCTTGATATGTCAAAAGTGACAAGTAAAAATAGAAATTCAATTAGAAAATTAGTCACAAGTAAAAACGAACGGAGAGAGTATCAGCTTAGTACCAAATGATAGTAACTTTTCAACTAAGTTTATAAAGGGTATGTTTGGTATGAAATTAAATGATCCACGAAAAATACTCATTCGTTTATGAAAAATTAAGTGTTTTTTTTGAAAGCTTATTTTCTAATATTTGATAAATAAAAGATAATCTTTATTACATTTATATATCCTTTCCGCATGTGCAAATATATATTATGGGGGGTTGGGATGTGGGGTGGGCGTGTTAGGATATCTAGTAATCCTAGATAAGAATGGACTGATTTTAAATATTGAAATACAGTTACTGTAGATAGATCTTTAGTACTTTTTCAGTTCACTTGGGACTCTCGAGTCCTCTCCCTTATGTATATTTAAATATCAGATATATCACTGAAAATAATCATTGATCTAATATCAATTCAATCTAAACTCTTTCATGGTATCAAAAAAACTAGCGCTTCCTTCGATTATGGCCACCTTATCAACCAGTAACTTTGTCCTTCCGTCCTAGATCGTTTCCACAAATAGTACTCCATCCTCTACCAATTTCCCTCATCTAAATTTAATTAAGTTGGATAGAAATAACTATATATTATTTACCTATGCTAAGAGGTCATGACTTGAAAGTGTATATTGATGGCTCATAAGTGCCTGATAAAATTTGTCCTAGGAGCCAACCAACGAACAATCATATAAAACAGTTGTGAATTTTGCGTATTTAGCATGGCAAAACTAGGACCAATTAATTCTTAGTTTGCTTCTTTTGTCTCTTACTGAAAACGTTTTGGCATAAGTTGTGGGATGTGCCCCAGCCATGAAAACCTAGCAAACATTAGAAACTACGTTTGCATTCAATCGAAGGTGAGACTTATGCTGCTCCATCTTTAGTTACAGACCACAAAGAAAGGCTCTCCATCTATGACAAATTACCTTCAAAAAATAAAGTCTATTGCGAATAACCTTGCTACAGAGGCACAACCAGTTAAAGATGGTGATTTCATGATCCATATTCTGAGTGGCCTAGGCCTAGATTACAATGCTTTGGTTGTTTCAGTTACCTCCAATATAAAAACTATTTCCATTGCTGATCTCCATAGACCGATTTTAAGTGATGAAACTAGGCTTGAGAGTTTGAACTTTATAAAACAAGGTCTTGGTCAAGTTAATTTAATAGTAAAGAATTCTAATATTAGTCAAAATAATGAGATTAGTTTTCACAAGAACAATGCATCAAATAATAACAATGGCAAGATTTAACGAGGACATGGACATGGTGGTTGATATAATACTGGTCATGATCAATTCCATAATCCCATGGGCTCTTCTTAATGTCAAGTGTGTAACAAATATGGACACACTGCTTTAATAAATTATCATCGATCTGATCATGCTTATCAAACAAGTTCTAAAACTCAAATATCAGCCTTTATAACTCAACCAAGCACAATCTCTAATCTGACGTGGTACCCTGATTCTAGAGCTACTAATCCTAAAAATAATGTGACTATCCATGGAGACTACAATGGTAATAAGCTAATTGTGGTTGGTAGCAAAACAAGTTTGCCGATTTCTTATATTGGTGATTCTAAGTTGCCTTCTTCATTCCACTCACTGCACTTAAAGAATATTCCATTTGTGCCTGAAATTACTAAAAGTTTATTGAGTATGGCGCAATTCACTATAGACAACAATGTATTTTCTGAATTTCATCCTTATTTTTGTTTTGTGAAGGATCGAGCAATGGGGAATGTCCTATTAGAAGGGATACTTGAAGGTGTCCTCTACAAGCTTCTCTCAATTGGAAGATCTGATTTGTGCTCAGTCAATAAACCTTAAATTTTTCTAGTGACGAAACCATCTTTATATATATGGCATAGTCATTTAGGTCATTCTTCGATAAAAGTTATTCAAAGTGTTCGTAACGTACTCAATCTATTGTTTCCAGTGAAACAAAATTTCAGGTGTTTGTATTTTTTGTCAACACAACAAAAGTCATAAACAACCTTTTCTTTTTTCATTTTCATTGTCGCTCCATCCTTTAGACCTAATTCACTCTAATGTATGGGATCCTGCTCCTTTGTTAGCAAGCAATAAATTTTGTTATTATGTTGTGTTTATTGATGATTGTACCAAATATACTTGGATTCATCTTATGTGATCTAAAAGTGAGGTGTATACTATCTTTTTGCGATTCAAATCACAAGTTGAAAATTACTTTGAACGTAAATTAAAGATTGTCCAATCTAATTGGGGAGGAGAATATCAAAAATGCTCTAAATATTTTGAACAAGTTGGCATACTTTATCAATGTCCTCACGCTCATGAACAAAATGGCTTTACCGAAAGAAAGCATTGTCACATAGTTGAAGTGGGCTTAACTCTTCTAGGTCATTGCTCTCTTCCTCTTCAATTTTTGGATGATGCATTTTCTATGGCAGTCTATCTCATAAATTGTAGGCCAACTCCTATCCTAAAGAATATCTCACCTTCTGAGAAATTATATTGAAAACTTCCAAATTATCATTTTCTAAAAGTATTTGATTGTGCTTGTTATCCTTATTTGTGACCTTATACTTCTTATAAGCTTGCTTTTCAATTCTCTCAGTGTATTTTTTTAGGATATAGTTCAAATCATAAAGGTTGTAAGTGTCTTCATGTTCCAAGTGGTTTTTGTCTATATTACTCGTCATGTTGTTTTTGATGAGTCTCTTTTCCCATACATTACTTCGAATTATGTCACCACCACAGCTCCTTCACCTTCTATATGCTCATCCATGTTAAGTGTAGTTGCCCCATATAGTACTCCTACATCCAACAACAGCCTTCCCCTGTCAGTTTCTCTTACACAGCCTTACACTCCTACAATCTCTTTGAAATTCTTGCCAAGTATGAATTTATTAGTTAAGTTACCTCGGGCTTACATAATCAAGCCTCTTAATAGATTCCTAATTCTAACCTTTCCATAAGAACTAAATCCACAACCTCAAATCATACTCCTCATCACATGATTACTAGATACAAGAGTAAAGTAACTAAACCTCAAGTCAATCTTTCCACCAAATATCTACTTTCATATTCATCTCTTCCAAACGAGCCGACTTACTTTTCTTAGACAAATAAAGATTCAAAATGGAGAAAATTTATGCAAGAGTAATACAATGCTCTCATTCAAAATGAAACTTGGACCCTTGTACCCGCATCCAACATCAAGAACATTATTAGTAGCAAATGAATTTTTAAACTCAAACTTCATCCAAACAGGCTCATTGAGTGCTACAAGGCTCTAGTTGCCAAGGGATATAATAAGGAAGTTGGAATTGACTACCATAACACATTTATCTTGTTGTGAAACCACAATTAGAGTTGTTTTAACTTTAGCTCTGTTTAAAAGATGGTCTCTTCGCCAACTTGATGTCACAATTGCATTTTTACATGGCGAGTTACACGAAGAGGTATATATGTCTCAACCTACTGGATTTATTAATCTGCAGATCCCTAATCATGTGTGTTATTTACATAAGGCGTTTTATGGTCTCAAACAAGCTCCTAGGGCTTGGTTTGAGAAGCTCAATTCAACATTACTTTGCCCTGGCTTCTGTAGCTCTAAGTTAGATTCTTCACTATTTATTCATTCACATGATTCAAGAATTACTATTATGTTGGTTTACATAAATGATTTTATAGTCACTGAAAGTTCTATTGAATTCATAAATACTCTCATTCAAAAGTTGTCCTTTGACTTTGTGCTGAAGTAGGGGACTTGCATTATTTTTTTAGGTGTGGATATTACTTCTTCTTCTACTGATGTAGTATTATCTCAAACCAAATATATTAGAGACCTTCTGCAGTATTGCCACTCCTATGGTCAGCGGATTGCAATTATTCAAGCTTGGAAGCAGCCCCTTTGAAGATCCTGTACTATATTGATGCCTAGCTAGGGCTCTTCAATATATCAATATTGCTAGATTAGATGTATCTCATTCAGTTAACAAGTTATGCCAACTTACACATTCTCCTATTGTTGCTCATTTTCAAGCAATGAAACAAGTGTTGTGTTATTTGGAATGGACTATGCATTTTGGTTTATAGCTTCGACATTATTGCTCAATGGCTTCTCTGATGTAGACTGGGCAGGTTGTCTTGATGATCGGCGATCTACTCATGGTTATTGCATTTTCCTAGGGCCTAAACTGGTGTCGTGGTGTTCCAAGAAGCAAAGGGTTGTTGCACGATCTAATACTGAATCAGAATATCGAGGCCTAACTGTTGCTACGGCTGAGATTACATGATTACAACATCTTTTACAGGAGTTACATGTTCCTTTGCCTAAACCTCCTAAGCTCTGGCGTGACAACTTATCTACTACTTATCTTACTGCCAATCCCATCTTCCATGCTCGTACAAAGCACATTTGAACTGGATTTTTAGTTTGTCAAAGAGAAGGTTGCCTATAAGAATTTGGATCTCTGTTATATAAGCTCAAAAGATCAAGTAGCTGATACGTAAACTACAAGCCTGTCGGCCTGAATGTTTTTGAAACTTAGAGACAAGATCACTGTTACACCATCATAGTTTCGCTTGCGGGGAATGTTAGGATATCTAGTACTAGGAGTGGCAAACGAGCATATCAGATCGGATTTAGATGGATTGAATATGAATTGAGCTTAAATGGATTGGATTGCAATCCACTCATATAATATATAGGTAAATATGGATTTGGTCAAATATGGACCTAGTAAAAATGGTTCTAACCCACTTTTAACTCCTAAAGCCAAAAATTTAAAACTTCTATATACATATCAACTAGATTTTTTATCTCTTAACCCAATCTCCTACCCCTACCCCCCAAAAAAAACGTAATATTTTTTTTTAAAATTTAAAACATAAATTACATTTTTTTCTACCCCCTACCATACCCCTAGTCCCCTACCCCTCCCTGGAAAAAAATATTTTTTCAAAAAAATATTTTTTTTCAATAAGAAAAAATTAAGAAAAAAAATTGCACCCCCAAACCATACCCCTCTCTCACCCCCCAGTTTTTTTTTTAAGAAATGATTTTTTTTTTCAAAAAAGAAAAAAACGAATTTTTTTTTAAAAAAAGTTTGCACCCTCCACCCTACCCCCAGCTCCTCGCACCCCACCCCACCCTAATAAAATATATTTTTTCAAAAAGAAAAAAAAAACTAAAAATTTTAAAAAATTGCGTCCCCACCCCACCTAACCCCCTCCCACCACCACTACCACAACCCCTCAGTCCGTCATACCCCTCTCCCCCCCCTCCC
>NC_061114.1:99869985-99996560 GCF_002878395.1 Capsicum annuum | reverse complement strand
TCCCAAAAAAATATTTTTTTCAAAACCAAAAAAACTAAAGAAATTTACAAAAATTGCACCCCCCCCCCCCCAGAAAATATATTTTTCAGAAAATAATTTTATTCAAAAATAAAAAAAAAAAGATTTGCGCCCCTGATTGTCACGACCCAAAAGGCCATGAGTGGCATTCACTCTAATCTTCCTGTGGGAGGACCATTTAAATCGAACCTTTACCCAATCACTTAGTCAATATTAAGATGATGATTTCATAAAATCAACATAATAATAATAATAATTCTGGACTAATCGTTACTAATGCGGAAGTCAAATAAAACACTTACTAAAATCTCAAGATCTGAAAGTCATCGTACAAGAACTACTAACAAAATCATGTCTACAGAGATCTCTAAAATAAAGTAAATAAGGAATGTTTTATTGCCCGAAAGATGGACAATAACAATAAGATGACCTGTGGCAACCTGAAGATAGAGTGCTCACCCTCGGATCAAGATCTGCTATCAAACTCTAGAGGTGAGGTCGTGTCTGAGCCTCTGAAACACTTCTGCACTCAACAAAAGAAGAGTACAGGATAGTATCAATACAACCACTATGTACTTGTAGGTATCATAGGCCAACTCAACTTAATAACACGTACACAATATAAATCAAATAACAAGTAGACAGGTTTCGTCACATAACACATACTCAATGAATCAATAATAGGTCAAACAATGCTCACAAATAGGCCATATAACCATCAAGAGTATCAACCATACTGTAAACATCCACAAAATCAACACAATTATGTATACACATGCTATGGATCTTATTTTTGCCCAAATAGTCATGACCTGCAGGGAACAATCTATATTCATGTACCGTACCGGTGTGGTACCCAATCCAACATATATATATCTGTACCGGCATGGTACCCGATCCAACATATACATATTCGTACTGGCGTGGTATTTGATCCAACATAAATATATCCGTATCGGCGTGGTATCCGATCCAACATATACATATCCATACCGGCGTGATACCCGATCTAAAATATACATATTCGTATCGGCGTGGTACCCGATCCAACATATACATATTCATACCGGCGTGGTACCCGATCCAACATAAGCATATCCGTACCGGTGTGGTACCCGATCCAACATATACATATTAGTACCGGCGTGGTACCCGATCCAACATATACATGTTAGTACCGGCGTGCTACCCGATCTAACATATACATATCCGTGCCGGTGCGGTACCCGATTCAACATAAACATATCCGTACTGGCGTGGTACCCGATCTAACATAAACATGTTCTTACCGGCGTGGTAACCGATTCCAACATATACATATCCGTACAGGCGTGGTACCCGATCCAACATATACATATCCGTACCGGCGTGACACTCGATCCAACATAAACATATCCGTACACATACAACACAATGCACTAAGTTTACAAGTACACTTAAAGTCATAAGACAATTCCATCAAGTAAATTTTCAATAAATATTTATACATGTATCAACAATCCAAACATCAACAATTTCAAGCACGTCTGAATACCAATCCACAAGTATCCAATTTAGGAGCATACACAGAATTAAGTCAAGTCTAAACTTCAATTAAATTGTAACCTACCTCAATCGAAGAATCCAAATGCAGCTAACTTGTAAGGGTCTTGCCCTTCCGTAAAGTCTTCGAACGACCAGTATCTATTCAAAACATAATTCTCATAAGAGTATGAACTAGTATGTTCCACTAAGTAGGTCATTATTCGACACTCACTTTAAGTATTCCCACTCTGAGAATCCTAGACCCCAATTTATAAGCATTAAGGATATATAAATATCTAGAAGTATTGCTCGACTTATTTTTAAGTTAATTTTTCTAATCTTGATGCCAAACCTACGCCTAAGAATATTATCAGTGATGAGGCGTGAATAAAATTAGAGTTGAAGGAAATTTGCACCATATTTGTTTACCTAAAAAGCAAAAACTTTGTCATTAATATTCTATCATTAATACTTACTGATTTGCCACCCTTATTTCGTCATTATGCATGTCAATAGCTTTCAAAAGTATTGATTATCACCCCACTTCTTGTAACCTTTATTAACTTGCAATAAAATTGAAAAGAATCACCAAACCTGAGAGCTTAGCCGTAAATGGTTTTTCCCTTTCTCTGCGAACTGCTTCTAGTTTTTCTTTTTCCGTTTTCTAGCCACTTTTAGGTTATCAGTGTGGCCGGTAACCTTTTTTGTATTATAATTAAATAAACAAGGGCATTTTTTTTCCTTTTAAAGTGACTAATATTAAATAAATTATGAATTTAGCCCATTAACCACTACAAAAAAAATTAATTATCTAAAATACCCAATATTTTTAATAAGTTTTTGAACTCAACTTTATTAAAACTCAATAACCCAACAATTTACTTAACTCACTTTGAAACACCTCACGAATTGATACTACTCATCCCATGGGTCATTGTAATGACCCGATTTGCTGAACCGGAATACTACACGATACTTATAACCCCGAAGGACCACAAGCTAATCCATGACTGATATCTGTACCTATACACTGCATAAGATAACATAATAATACGAAAACATGCATTGAAAGTCCATAAGGTTCGATCATGAACATAACTGAATAACGTAACATTTGTGTGGGGTAATAGAATACCCAAAACAAAGCTGAAGTCTAAAACATGATAGCCTGTATCTAGTCTGCATCTAGTCTGAAAGCCTCTACTATCTAAAGAATCTGAATAAGAAGTTGATGGGACATGTCCCCAACTAATTCCAACTAATTAGCTAATCTATGAGATACTAGAAAATCATTATATCCTTGAAGGATGAGGACTCACTTCTACTCTAACTGCTGAAATTGGAATCTACTGCTGATCTGGAACTCGTATCTCTGAACCTATGGTGTAACATAAAAATAAAGAACCATAGTGCAAATGCATCAGTACATATGTATCGAGTATACATGTGAGGTAGGCTAAATGCAAGGGTTCACATGCATGCTAATGCTAGCTGACTGTCTAACATGAACATGAGAATGCATACATAATTACGTAATTATAACTGACAACGTGGTATTATGATTACTGAATTTGAATACTGATAACATGAATGACTGTATCTGAGTATAACTAATAACATGGGTGACTGTAGCTGACAGTCCTAAATCTGATGAAACTATCTGAGTTCCGTATTATAACTGAGTTGACTGTATCTGACAGTCCTAAAATCTAAAGAACTATCTGAGTATAACTAATAACATGGGTGATTGTAGCTGACAGTCCTAAATCTGATGAAACTATCTGAGTTCCGTATTATAACTGAGTTGACTGTATCTGACAGTCCTAAAATCTAAAGAACCATCTGAGTTCTATTACTGAGATTGATTGACTGTATCTGACAGTCCTGATTCTATAACATGAAATTGTGGGAAGTAGTATCTAACCGGCATGCCCCAAAGGTGCTATGATAGCTGAGTTGGATCCAATCTATGCCCTGATTGGAAGGGTGTCAATACCGCGCCACTGGTAAGGACAACATGTGAGTAACCCTCATATAACAGGTAACTCTAGAGAGAATGGTGGGAACCCTCACATGACAGTTTAATCCACCTCATCTACCCTAATATAGCAGGCTACGATGTCTCAACCTATGCTGGCTACATAGTTCTGGAATACAAGGATTACTTCTAGGAATCACACCCTCATATAACAGGTGAATCCCCATCCTTGGGTTTACTCGGTGCTAATTCCTACTCCAATATGAATATACACTGAACATGATTTACTGAATTGAACTGAGCATGGACTGAGTTACTGAATTTTTATGGTTGATGGAATACTATTGATATCTGACAACTGACTGAGTCATGAGATCATGGAGATTTTTCCTGAGTCATAAGACTATTTGAAGTCTAATAGTTCATAGCTTGACTGGGAGTATCGTGAAAACATGACATGGGTCTAGGCACACAGCTAATATTTTGGGTTCAAGTACCCCCAGGACTCGATGGAAGGAAACTGACATAGCATGATTTACTTGAAGACTTGACTAACATCATAATACATACTACATTCATAGAAACCTTTTATCAAACATATAAAAGGCATAAACTTGTACATACATGGGGATTTCATGATATCATGCTAGTTAGACAATTTTCCTTCATCTAGGCATTTAATCAAACATATTGTAGGCATAGTACATGTAAAACATATTATACAACAATTAAACATCATGCTTCAATTCTAATTTCATCATACAAGGTTTTAGTCGTGAGATTTCGTAAATATTTATCTATACTAATCAACCCACATGGAATTTATCATCAAATCATGGAATAAAAATCAATTCCTCATTTATCAACATGAAAGAGAAGATACAAAACATGAAAACATGAAGAAAATCCATAACTTATAGTCAAAAAGGATTCTTGGACTTGATGGACGAAAGGAGTCCATAAATGAACACTATGTATACCTTAGTTCGTGATTTCATGAAGATTGATGGTGAAACCTTCTTGAAATTGGACCTTCTATGAAAACCTTAGCTTGAGTTCTTGAGAGTACTTGAGAAAAAACATCAATATTTTGGATGAATAAGGGCTAAATCCCGTGTTTGAAATATTATATAGGGGGAAAATTGACCCTTTTAACCCTGGACACATAATTTAATTTTCAGTAAAATTTCTCGAATTGGGCCCTTGGCGCGACGCGGCATTATTGCACCGTGTCACTGGAAATTGATAAATGAAAAACTACACAGCGGCGTGATGCGGAGCTATCTCGTTGTCACCTTGTCTATGAATTGGAAGTTTGGCGCGACGCACCAGTATCGTGGAGCAATACTGCAAATTGACAATGGTCATTTGAGCTATCTCCGTGATGCACTGAAGGCACAGGTCAAACACTGTCTCACTAAAAAGGCTCTAACTCTTCGCCCAGGTGTCGGATTTGGGCGAATTATATATTGATGGAAAGCTTATTCAATTTCACACATGATAGAAGTGAAAATTATGGAAACACCTCGCGTATAAGAATGAATTATTATTTCAAAGAAAGTTCTAACATCCTTGAGATGATTTTCAAGCTAAGAAAAAACACGGGTATTACAATATCTCCCCCTTGAGAACATTCATCCTCGAATGAGACTGACTGAAAGGGGAAACAATAAACTGAATATAAATTGAACATGAGTAACTAGAACATGATCTCATGACGGACGTGTCTGACAAGCTGAACATAACATACTAAACATGCATATTTGATGCATGCGTAACTGATTCATAAATGCATAACTGAAAGTTCTGAAGAACTAAGTTTTCTCACAATGAGAATGAATGTCTGATGCATAACTATATAACTGATCTGATACATGAATGCATGACTAAATATGCGGTGGTACTTGATACCAAGCTTATCATGGGAACATGAGCATGAGACTGAATACGAAGTTAGTGATGCACACTAAACATAAAACTGAGTAAGCTTAAGGAGAACTGTTACCTTTAGCTTGATCTGAGTTGGCAGGGAAGAGGTAAGGATACTTGGTACGCATATCTTCTTCTGCTTCCCAAGTAGCTCCCTCGACGGACTGATTTTGCCAAAGAACTTTAACTAGAGGGAATTCTTTGTTCCTCAATCTGCGAGTATGATAGTCTAGGATTTCAACTGGAATCTCTTCATAAGAGAGGCTGTTCTGAACATCTATACTCTGAATAGGGACTACAACTGATGGGTAACCTATACACTTCTTGAGCAAGGAGACATTAAAGACTGGATGAACTGAGGCTAGATCTGTAGGCAATTCGAGCTCATAAGCTACCTTGCCGAATCGACTGAGAATCTTGAAGGGACCGAAATATCGGGGACTGAGTTTTCCCTTCTTGCTGAATCTCTTTACTTCCCTTATAGAGGAGATCTTGAGGTAGACATAGTTACCAATCTCAAACTCGAGATCCTTTCTATGAACATCTGTATAAGACTTTTGTCGGCTCTGAGCAGCTCGGAGTCTTTCTTAAATTAACTAAGCTTTCTCTAAGGTGTCGAATACTAAGTCAGGACCTATGACTGAGGCTTCACTAACTTCGAACCAACCAATTGGAGATCTACATCTCCGACCATAGAGAGCTTCAAATAGAGCCATCTGAATACTGGAATAACAGCTGTTGTTGTATGAAAACTCAATCAAAGGCAAGTGGTCATCCCAACTTCCCTTGAAATCAATTGCACACGCCCTTAACATATCTTCTAAAATTTGAATGGTCCTTTCTGCTTGACCATTTGTCTGAGGATGAAAGGCTGTATTGAGATGAACTTGGGTACTAAGACCCTTTTGGAATACTTTCTAAAAATAAGAGGTGAATTGGGTACCTCTATCTGAGATAATGGACAACGGAACATCGTGCAATCTGACCAGCTCTTTGATGTAGATCTTGGCATAATCCTCGGTTGAATAAGAGGTATGAACTGGAAGAAAAAGAGATGATTTGGTCATTTTGTCTATAATGACCCAGACTGAATCGTGCTGATGATGATTTTGAGGTAATCCCATCACGAAGTCCATGTTCACAACTTTCTACTTCCACGTAGGAATACTGAACTCCTGCATAGGACCACTAGGCTTTTGATGGTCAATCTTAACTTGCTGAAAAGTAGAGCACTTAGCCACAAACTCTATAACATTTCTTTTCATCCCACTTCACCAATAGATTTCCCGCAAATCGCGGTACATCTTAGTGGCCCCTAGATAAATAGAGTAATGCGCACCATGCGTTTCTGCAAGAGTTTGCTGCCTTAAGTCATCTATGTCTGGAAGACAAAGACGACCCTGACAATGAAGAACACCATCTCCCCCTTGGGAGAAAACCTCTATTTTTTCTAATTCTGAACTGACTCTTTTAGCTTGACAAGGCTAGGATACTTATCTTACTTTTCTTTTACCTCAGAACCTAGAGATGATTCTGAACTACTTTGAACACATACACCACCCTCTGAATAATCGACTAAGCGAACGCCTAGTCTGGCAAGTTGGTGGACTTCCTGGACTAACTTCTTCTTACTATCATCAACATGAGAAATACTACCGATGGACAGTCTAATGAGAGTGTCGCCCACTACATTGGCCTTGCCCGGATGATAACGACACTCATGTCATAACCTTTCAAGAGCTCCAACCACCTTATTCGACGAAGATTGAGATCTTTATGAGAAAATACATACTAAAGGCTCTTATGATCTGTGAAGACATCTACATAAAATCCGTAGAGATAATGCCTCCAAATCTTTAAGGCAAAAACTATGGCTGCTAACTCAAGATCATAAGTAGGATAATTCTTCTCATGGGGTTTAAGCTGTTTGGAGGCGTGGGCTAGGACCTTACCATGCTGCATGAAGACACAACCTAAACCCATTCTAGATGCATCACAATATACTATAAAACCGTCT
The DNA here is from genome assembly GCF_002878395.1 of Capsicum annuum. Taxonomy (NCBI): domain Eukaryota; kingdom Viridiplantae; phylum Streptophyta; class Magnoliopsida; order Solanales; family Solanaceae; genus Capsicum; species Capsicum annuum. The sequence goes on along the minus strand of NC_061114.1, from coordinate 99,989,094 downwards.
GAACCGTCTGGTAATGCTATAAATGGAGATGAGGTGAGTCTAGTCTTTAATTCTTGAAAACTCTTCTTGTATGGATCTAACCACTGAAACTTGACTTTCTTCTGAGTCAATCTGGACATAGGGGATGCAATAGAAGAAAATCCTTCAACAAACCGTCTGTAATAGCCAACCAAACCCAAGAAACTCCTGATATCTGATGGAGATATAGGGCGCGGCCAGTTTCTTATTGCTTCGGTCTTTTGAGGATCTACTCTAATCCCATCACCAGAAATAATATGGCCAAGGAAATCTACTGATCTTAGCCAAAATTTGTACTTACTGAATTTGGTGAATAACTGATGATTTTTGAGAGTCTGAAGTGCTATTCTGAGATGGTCCGCATGATCTCGCTCAGTATGGGAATAGACCAGAATATCATCTATGAAGACTATGATAAACATGTCCAAGTACTGCTTGAACACGCGGTTCATCAAGTCCATGAAATCTGCTGGGGAATTGGTAAGTCTAAAGGACTTAAATAAAAATTTGAAATGACCATATCGAGTATGGAAAACTGTTTTTGGGATGCCACATTCTCTAACTCTGAGCTGATGATAGCCGGATCTGAGGTCTATCTTTGAGAAATAATTGGCACCCTGAAGTTGGTAAAATAAGTCATCAATATTGGGAAGAGGATACTTGTTCTTGACTGTAACCTTATTGAGTTGGCGGTAATCTATACACATTCTGAGTGAACCATCTTTTTTGTGCACGAATAAGATTGGTGTTCCCCACGGGAAATACTGGGTCTGATGAATCCCTTATATAAGAGATCCTTCAACTGTTCTTTCAGTTCCTTGAGTTCTGCTGGTGCCATTATGTATGACAGAATAAAGATAGGCTGAGTGTCTGAAAGAAGATCAATACCGAAGTCTATTTCCCTTTTGGGAGGAATTTCTAAAAGATCTTTGGGAAAGATATCTGAATATTCATTCCCTACTGGGACTGATTCGAGACTGGGAGCCTCAAAACTAGAATCTCTAACTTGTACTAGATAATAAACACACCCCTTAGATATCAATTTCCTTGCCCGAAGGTAGAAAACAAGTTGACCCCTGAAGTAGATATACTACCCTTTCACTCTAGGACGGGTTCATTTGGGAACTGAAATTGAACTATTCTGTTTCTACAGTCGACTGTGGTATAGCAAGATTAAAGAAAATCCATGCCGAGAATGACATCAAAATCAGTCATCTCTAATTCGACTAAGTTCGCTGAAGTGACTTTTTGAAATATCATAATCGGGTAGTTCCTGTGTACCCACCGGGCTATGATGGTTTTACCCACTGAGGTAGATTTTGAAAAGGGCTCTGCTAGAATTTCAGGACTGATTCTGAAATCAACTGTTATATAAGGAGTAACAAAAGACAAGAAAACTCTTGGATCTAGCACAGCGTAAACATGCACATGAAAGATCTGTAACGTACCAGTAACTATATCAAGAGAATTTTCCTAATCCTGTCGGGTCTGAAGAACATAGAGATGATTTGGGCGTTGCCCGCTAGTAGCACTGAAAGTGGCACCCTACTGATTTGGGTGACCAGACTGAGCTGAAGAGCGATTCTATTGACCCCGAGGACCTGGCTGCGGACAGTCTCTAACTCTATGGCCTGACTTGCCACAATCAAAACAAATGCCACTGCCTGCTTTATACACACCCTAATGGTGCTTACCACAAGTCTGGAAAAGAGGATAGGTATGGGCATTGCTAACACTGCCTTGGGTCTTAGAGCCTAGCGCTCTATCTTTGTTCTCTGAACTTAGGAACAAGAACACTGGCTATAGAGGGAGATGGAACTGATGACTTAGGACAAAATTGAGAACGGTTTCCTCCTTCTGATTTAGGCTGACTAAAATTAAAGCTACCTGTCCTAGCTTTCTTATTCTGTTTTTTTCTCTGCTTAATTTTTTTCTCTTCTATCTATTGAGCATGGGTCATAAGTTTAGCTAAGGTCATGTCACTATTCAGCATGGCGGATCTGCACTCATTAACCACGCTGTCGTTTACCCCTGAATCGAACTTACTTATCTTGGATCTACTATCTGCAACCACATAAGGGGCATACCTGGCTAACTAAGTAAACTTAAAAGAATACTCTTTCACTATCATTTTTGCCTGCCTGAGGTTGATGAACTCTCGCACCTTGGCTTTTCTAATCTCTTGGGGAAAGAATCTGTTTAAGAAAACAGTGATAAACTCCTCCCACTCTATAGGACCTACATCATCTGATCTTTCGAACTTCTACTGTTTGAACCAAGCATGAGCCACATCTTGCAACTGACATGCAGCTAGCTCAGCACTCTCAACAGTAGTCACCCCCATGGCGTCTATTACTTTTTCAACTTGATCTAAGAATTCTTGAGGGTCTTCATCTACCTTAGACCCGAGGAAGGTTGGAGGATTCATTCGGGTGAAGTACCGAATTCTAGCTGTGGCTGAGTTGGCCACTAGGTTGGCTGGAACAACTGTTGGCCATTCATTATGAGCAGCGAATGATTGAGCAAGAGTGGTAAATACAGTCCTAAACTCCACATGAGAAACATGATCGCCCAAAGGTTCTTTGGGCTGAGGGGCTGACTGATTTCTTCTCTTAGGAGGCATGTTCTGAAATAAAGAGAAGAAGCGGATTAGACTGAGAGACTGACTTGTGATTATGCTCACAGGCACGACATAAATACTAAAAAAAGAGAAACTGTTCTTAAATATCTCATAGCCTCTTGCACATAAATATGACGCGCAACACAGCCATGTACAAGACTCAACTAGATATAGTTTTCAGACTTCCTAGGACTCTATTGAACCTTAGGCTCTAATACCAAGTTTGTAACGACCTGATTTGTTGAACCGAAATGCTACATGGTGCTCATGACCCCAAAGGACCACAAGCTAACCCATGACTGATATTTGTACCTGTATACTGCATAAGATAACATAATAATACAAAAACATGCACTGAAAGGCCATAAGGTTCGATCATGAACATAACTGAATGACGTAACCTCTATGTGGGGTAATAGAATACCCAAAAAAACTAAAGTCTAAAACATGATATCCTGTATCTAGTCTGAAAGCCTCTACTGTCTGAAGAATCTAAATAAGGAGTTGATGGGACATGTCCCCAACTAACTCTAACTAATAAGCTAATCAATGAGATTCTAGAAAATCATTATGTCCTCGAAGGATGAGGACTCACTTCTTCTCTGACTGCTGAAACTGGAATCTACTGCTGATCTGGAACTCGTGTCTCTGAACCTCTGGTGTAACATAAAAAGAAAGCACCATAGTGCGAATGCGTCAGTACATATGTACCGAGTATACATGTGAGGTTGGCTAAATACAAGGGTTCACATGCATTCTAATACTAACTGACTGTCTAACATGAATGTGAGAATACATACATAATTACGTAACTGTAACTGACAACGTGCTTTTGTGATTACTGAATCTGAATACTGATAACATGACATGACTAATAACATGAATGACTGCATCAGAGTATAACTGATAACATGGGTGACTGTAGCTGATATTTCTGAATTTGATGGAACTATCTGAGTTCCGTACTGTAACTGAGTTGACTGTATCTGATAGTCCTAAAATCTGAAGAACTATCAGAGTTCTATTACTGAGACTGACTGACCGTATCTGACAGTTCTGATTCTATAACATGAAATTGTGGGAAGTAGTATCTAACTGACATGCCCCAAAGGTGCTATACTAGCTGAGCTGGGGTCCAATCTATGCCCTGATTGGAAGGGTGTCAATACCGCGCCACTGGTAAGGACAACATATGAGTAACCCTCATATAACAGGTAACTCTAGCGAGAATGGTGGGAACCCTCACATAACAGGTTAAGCCATCTCATCTACCCTCATTTAGCAGGCTACGATGTCTCAACCTATGCTGGCTACATAGTTCTGGAATGCAAGGATTGCTTCTAGGAATCACACTCTCGTATAACAGGTGAGTCCCCATCCTTGGGTTCACTCGGTGCTAATTCCTACTCCCATCTGAATGAGCACTGAACATGATTTACTGAACTGAACTGAGCAAGGACTGAGTTACTGAATTTCTGTGGCTGACGGAATACTACTGATATCTGACAACTGACTGAGTCATGAGGTCATGGAAATTTTTCCTGAGTCATAAGACTATCTGAAGTCTAAGAGTTCATAGCTTGATTGAGAGTATCGTGAAAACATGACATGGGTCTAGGCACACAGCTAATGTTTCAGGTATAAGTACCCCTGGGACTCGATGGAAGGAAACTGATATAGCATGATTTACTTGAAGACTTGACTAATATCATAATACATACTACATTCATAGGAGCCTTTCATCAAACATGTAATAGGCATAAACTTGTACATACATGGGGATTTCATGATATCATGCTAGTTAGACAATTTTCCTTCATCTAGGAATTTAATCAAACATATTGTAGGCATAGTACATGTAAAGCACATTATACAACAATTAAACATCATTCTTCAATTCCAATTCCATCATACAAGGTTTTAGTCATAAGATTTCGTAAATCTTTATCTATACTATCAACCCACATGGAATTTATCATCAAATCATGGAATAGAAATCAATTCCTCATTTATCAACATGAAAGATAACATACAAAGCATGAAAACATGAAGAAAATCCATAACTTGTAGTAAAAAAGGATTCTTTGACTTCATGGACGAAAGGAGTCCATGAATGAACACTATGCATACCTTAGTTCGTGATTTCGTGAAGATTGATGGTAAAACCTTCTTGAAATTGGACCTTCTATAAGAACCCTAGCTTCAGTTCTTGAGAGTATTTGAGAAAAACATCAATATTTTGGATGAATAAGGGCTAAATCCCATGTTTGGAAGCTTATATAGGGGGGCAAATTGACCCTTTTAACCCTGGACACGAATTTCATTTTTCATAAAATTTCTTGAATTGGGCCCTTGGCGCAACGCGGCATTATCACGACGTGTCACTGGAAATTGATAAATGGAAAACTGCACGGTGGCGCGACGCGGAGCTATCGCGTTGCCGCCTTGTCTACAACTTGGAAGTTTAGCGCGACACGCTAGTATCGCGAAGCAACACTGGAAATTGACAATTGACATGCGAGCTATCTCTGCGACGCGCTGAAGGCTCAGGTCAAACGCCGCCTCACTAAAAAGGCTCTAACTCTTTGTCCGGGTGTCAGATTTAGGTGAATTATATATCGATGAAAAGCTTATTCTATTTCCCACATGATAGGAAGTTAAAATTATGGAAATATCTCATGTATAAGAATAAATTCTTATTTCAAAGCAAGTTCTAACATCCTTGAGATGATTTTCAAGCTAAGAAAAAGCACGAGTATTACAGTCATAATCCACGTACACCAACTACGGAGAGCGTTAAAGTAGAGAAGATGAGAAAATTTCACAAATGATCGGGAGGGTCGTCGTTACTCTCACCCCCCTACCATCCCCCCACTCAATTTTCTTTTAAATCAAATGATTTTTTTAAAAAATAGCAAAAAAATCTACCCCCTCCCAACCCACCCCCTCCACCCGTACCCTACCTTCACTCTCTTATTTTTTATTAAAAAGATGAAAAATAATAATTTATTTTCAAAAATATATAAAAAATATTTTGCTCTCTCCCAACCTTAACCCCAACCACCGTTGTCTACCCTATCTTTATCCTTAATTTTCTTTTTCTTAAAAAAAGATTAAATTTTTGTAGTGCAATTAGAAATTTTAAGCATATGTAGGTGATCTCTATGTTTAAATTGTTACCCATATTTTATTCATTTTATCCATATTTATATGATCTTTTAAAATGAGTCGAAGTCCATATTTACCCATTTAAAATATGAGTGATCCAACTCCATAAATATGAGTTCAATGGACTCCTTTCACTAATATGAGTTGAAATTGCCACCACTATCTAGTACTCCTAGATAAGGATGGACTGATTTTGAATATTGAAATATAGTCATTGTAGAGAGAGTTTAGTACTCTTTCAGTTCACTTAGGACTCTCGAGTCCTCTCCCTTATGTATATTTAAATATCAAATATATCACTGAAAGTAATCATTGATGATATAATATCAATTCAATCTAAACTCTTTCAGGGTGAACTCAATAGCTTTTACTGAGACCTTATGTATATATTAAAAATTTATTAAATCTATATCTATAATATATTAAAAGTGTGAAGACCCTTAGAAAAATGATTTGAACTTTTTACCCTTCATCAAAAACCTCTACAATTAATAAAATCGTCTTTTTACCCTTTTTCTTTAATTATTATTTTATTAAATTAAGAATTAAGGTCTCCTAAAATATATTGGAATTTGATAATAAAATAAATATATGAAAAGAAATTAAGAGTTCTAAAATATGTAAAGTATGAATCCTAAAATATATGGGGGAAATGAAGAATTTTAAAATATTGAAATATATTTCACAAAAAAACATAAACTACCATAAAAATTGCTATTATGTTGTACCAAAATTGTCTAATAACTTGGAAAGCTAATACTATTTTTTTTCTTATTGGAAAATTAGGACTATTTTTGAAAAAGTTGCCTACTATATTAAAAAAATTTGCCATACAATTGCAGGCATAGTATTATTATCTATATCTATAATCTATATTCTGTAATCTATATCTATATCTATAATCTATATTTATAATATATTAAAAGTGTGAAGAACCTTAGAAATGTTATTTGAACTTTTTGTCCTTTATTTAAAGTCTCTGCTTTAGATAAAATTGTCTTCTTACTATTTTAGAAACTTCTTCTGATGAAACGATAGGTTTTCTGGGATGATATCACTGACAAAAAATTTAGCCAAGTCTGCATACCATGGCACCAAATTAAGTGCAACCGCTAGAATCTGCTCATCTGGGAAAGAATCATCAATTTCCTGCTTCTCCATATTCATTTGGTCATTTTCTAACATGGAAAAATGATCAGCTGCTTGATTTTCACATCCTTTTCGATCTTTGACAGCAAAGTCAAACTCCTGAAGTAGTAGCACCTATCTTATGAGTCTTGATTTGACATCTTTCTTTGCCATTAGATATCTCAATGCTGTGGGGTCAGTGTGAACTACTATCTTCGTTCCCAATAGATATGCCTAAAATTTCTCAAACGCATACACCACAGCCAAGAGTTCTTGTTCTGTCACAGTGTAATTTTTTTGTGCACCATTTAAAGCCTTACAGCATAATAAATGGGGTGAAATAGTTTCTCCTTCTTTTGCCTCAAACAGCTTCGAGAGCAACCCCACTTGCATCACACATCACTTCAAGTGTCTTAGATCAGTTTGGAGAAATGATGATAGGTGCAACAAACAACTTTTCTTTAAGGCATTGGAACGCTTTCATACAATCATCGTCAAACAAAAATTTGCTCTTTTTTTTCAATAACTAGCAAAGTGGGTTTGCAATTTTGGAAAAAGCTTTTATGAACCTTCGGTAAAAACCAGCACGGCCAAGCAAACTATGAACTCCCTTAACTGAGATAGGAGAAGGTAGTTTTTCAAAAACTTTTATATTTGCTCTATCAACCTAAATTCCTTTAGCTAAGATTTTGTGTCCCAACACTATGCCCTCCTTCACCATGAAGTGACACTTCTCCCAATTTAGAACAAGATTGAATTCCTCACATTGCTGCAAAGCCTTCCCCAAATTCACCAAAGACAAGTCGAAGGAATCACCTAACACAAAAAAGTCATCCATGAACACTTCCAAAGGGTCCTCCACCATATCTAAAAAGATCGACATCATATACCTTTGGAATGTAGCTAGTGCATTACACAATTCGAACGACATTCATTTGAGTGTAAAAGTTCCATAGGGGCATGTGAAAGTTGTTTTCTCTTGATCCTCATTAGCAATCGATATTTGATTGTATCCTGAGTAACCGTCGAGGAAACAATACCAACCCCTTCCTGCCAATCGATCAAGCATTTGGTCCATGAAAGGCATTGGAAAATGATCTTTCAACGTCTAGGAGTTCAACTTTCTATAATCCATACAGACTTGCCAACCAGTAACCTGTCTGAGTGGAATCAACTTATTTCTCTCATTTGCTACAACTGTCATACCTACCTTATTAGACATGCACTGCATAGGGGTCACCTACTTATTATCAGAGATTGGGTAAACTACCCCAGCATCAAGCCATTTTATGATCTTTTTCTTCACCAGTTCGTACATTGGTAGGTTCAACCTGCACTGATGTTCAATCATAGGAATGCATTCTTCTTCCAACTGAATTTTATGTGTACAAATACCTGGTGAAATACCTATGACGTCGGTAATAGTCCACCCAATAGCCTGCTTATAGCGCCTCAGTATAAAAATAAGAGTCTCGGCCTAATGCTTCCCCAAATCAGCTGCAATTATAACTAGTACAGTGTTTCCATCACCTAGAAACACATACCACAAATAGTCTGGCAGCTCCTTTAGTTCCAACACCGATGGTTCATCGATCGAAGGCTTAGCAGGTGGTGTTGGATAATTTTTTAAATCCAAATCTAGCTTTTAAGGGGCATAAGAGTACGACCCCATTCCCGTCAGTGCACATATGATCTCATCGTACTATCAATTCCCTCGTCGTCAAAGTTTATCAACACTGTAGATAAAGTCTCCACCACAAATCTTTCTTCAATTGACACCTCTTGATCATCTTCATAAAATACATCAATAACTGAAACAACACTTATCTCTTTCTATTGCTTCACAGACTGGCACACATCAAAGCTAACCTCTTCATTATTGAGCTTGAATTTCAGCTCATTGGACTCCAAATCGATTAGAACTCTCCCAGCCACTAAGAACGGTCTACCCAAGATTATGGGAACTTCAAAATCCACATCGCAATCCAAAATCACAAAGTCTGCTAGAAATATAAGCTAGCAACTTTAACCAGAACATCATACAAAATTCCCACCAAATTTTTCACTGACCTGTTATCCATCAGAAGTCGCATATTAGTAGGCATGGGATCTCCCAAACCTAATTATTTTAAAATCTCCAATGACATGAGGTTAATTCTTGCTCCAAGATCGCAAGGGCTTTCTCAAAGTTAAATAATCTGATAGTGCAAAAGACAGTGAATGCTCCTGGATTAACTTTCTTTTACATTAATGATCTTATAGCAATAGCACTACAATAATGAAGATTATCTGTTGGTTCATAGATCATAGTTCTTTTCTTTATCACGAGGTATTTTATAAACTTAGCATGTCCTGACATCTACTCCAGTGCCTCAACTAAAGGCACATTCCAACTACTTCAACATAGCCATGAATTTTCTAAACTTAGTCTCATCCATATTTTTCTGTAATCTATGTGGAAATAGAGGAGGTAACTTTGGTAGCTTTGTTACAATGGCCTCTACCTCATTTCTATTGTCCTTATTATCAGCTTGATTCTAATTAGATGGATCTTTCACTTTCTCCAGCTTTTTTGGCTCAACTAGATGTTCATCTACATTTTCCTCTTCTAACTCCACTACATCATATGGAACGGATACATTCAAGCAAGGGCCAGGTTATATTTTACCACTTCTAGCGGTAATATCCATATGTGAACTATCATTCCTCGAATTCTACACCATGTCACTTGGCAACGTCCTATTCTTTCTTTGATTGAATGATGCCTACAATTAGTTCATCTGTTGCTCTAATTGCTTGATGGATGTAGATTGTGAGTCAACTAATTAACTCATATATGACAAATCACTCTTTATCTCCCTTACTCCCATATCAGTTGACTCCACATCTTTCAACAGTTTAACCATCATATCCTTCATCGATATCTTTCCAGAGCTATTTGCTGCATTATTATAGCTCCCCGGTGGTATATCGAACCCACTCTTATCATTCTTGTTCTTCCATCTTCCTTGGTCACAATCTCTATAATCAGCCTTTTTATAATAATTCCGACCTTGATTTCCTTGGTTGTTGCCTTGGAACCCCCTAATTATTCAAGTAGTTTGCCTCCTTCTCAAAATCAGATTTAGCTCTCCTACTAAATGACCCTACCAATTTTACCTTTTCTACCTTCCCTGATAGTAAATGCTTTGTGAGCAAATCCATCTGGGTCTTTATGTGAGCTATATCCTGATCACGCCCTTTTTTTCTCCTACGCTGTTCTGCTGACATCCCACTAGAACCAGTATTACTTTTTACCTCAGAATTCCTGGTATGCCAATTTCTACTTATCTTAGTCATTCTTTTTAGCATCTGTGCAGCCTCAGTAAAAGTAAGCTCTATGAAAGCTCCTCCTATAGCATTATATACAGCTAGCTTTGTAAGAGAGTTCAAAGCCCTATAGAATGTTTCCAACAAATACTCATCAGTCATCTTATGATTTGGGCATTGTGTCAACTTCTTTTTGAATCTTACCTATGTCTCATGAAGGGCTTCATTTGGTAGATGCCTGAAGTTACTAATCTCTTCCATTAACTGTAACATTTTAGAAGACAGAAAGAACTTTTCTTAGAAAGCTAATTTCAGTTGCCTTCAGTTTGTTATAGAATTGGGTGCTATCTCATTCAACCATAAGGTTGCCTTTCCAGAAAGAGACAACAAAAATACCCTCAGATGAATTGCATTCTGCCCCACTCTAGGATTATCATAGGACTTGCAGATGTTGATAAAGTTTAACAGATGCATAGTCAGATCATCCCCTAGAAGTTCACCAAATAACCCTTATAGATTTATCAACTATATCATAGTACTTGTGATGTTAAACTTTACTCCTATCCCTAATGGTGGTAGAATAATTACTTCTGTAGCACCAGCTCCATCCAAATCAGCATCATTATCGTCATTCGAATCAAATTACACTGCAAGTTAGCGGTTTGCTCTCCCCTTTACTGGCCGATTCTGATTTGCTGGTATGGCTACATTTTCTACACTTCTCTGGTTCACAGGATCAACCAAATTATTATCTTCTAGGTCATCATCATTTGTATTAGCAACATGACTAAGGTTATCTGCATTTTGTCTATTAACTTATGCATTAACCAAAGAGGCTAATCTTTCAGCTTCTTATTGTTCAGTCATACTCCCAATTCGTTGCGGTTCTGGGTTGAAAGATAATAATGGTCTGCCTGACCTTCTAGTTTGTGGCATAAACAACAAAGATCCTTTAATTGTAAAATAAATAAATAAAGTAAAATTAAGAAACTTGACTAGGAGTAAATTAACGCTAATATACTTAATTGACAACCATATTCCCTGGAAACGGTGCTAAAATTTGATACGCCTAATTACAACTTTCCTTAGAAAGTGTAAGCGGTCATTATCAAATATATAACTCAACGAGGTTGTGATACACCTAAATTACATCTCTCTTATGAGAGAGTAAACGGTCTTTGTCAAATATATAACCCAACTATGTTAGGGTCGAATCCCATAGGGAATACTGGGTTCACTAAATATTGTGGTTGTTACTAGACTATTGATCAAAGTTTCCGAATTAAAGGGGGGTTTTGGTTTTTAAGTTTTATCTTGTTACTTGTAACAGAAAGTGTTCCAGTGAGTGATTCTTATTGCAAATAATCATTCAATGAGAGTAGACAAACTAGATTACGTTTACCAAGATGTTCAAGCAGTTAGGGTTGTGAATTATTTTAATTTCCAATTAATCACTTCAATTGCAAGAGTTATTGAATCCTATAATTTACTCATTTGTCTCTCAACCTAAATGAGTAGATTATCCTTCAATTCTCTCGAACTTAAAGAATACATTAATTCATTCAATTATTCTTTCATGTGGGTTGATCCCGTTAAGGCATCAACCCTTAACCCAAAGGTTAAAGCCCTTAGATCCCATGTAAACCTCTTCTTTTCCCAACCAATATTTTTCTATTCAAACAAGTGATGTTCTTGGGCTCACCCTTCAAGTTTGCAACCAAGAAAGGTTATTATTGTGAAGAAGGGTTTATACAACTTCAGTTAACCACAAAAATCAAGTGTTTTTACAACCCTAATTAGCATTTCACATCAAGGCTCCCATAACCCTAGTTATGAGAGCTTAGCCACATATCTCAATAGAAGAAGAAGAAAAAGCCATTATGTTTCTCGTAAATAAATTCAGAAATTACTTACAAAAATCACAAGATTTGTTCTTGAATCTTTAGAAGAGAATAGGCGTAAAATGATTAGATCCATAATTCTAGCTTGATTCTCAGAGAATACTACGTTACAATAATATTCAGAGTTGGAAATATCATAAACGATATCTATATAAAACCTAAATTGGGTATTTATATGTTCCCAGGTACAGAGTATTTAAAATTTAAACTCAGAAAAAGTCGCGTCTATGTTGACGGTCACATCGATGGCCCATCGATAGACTGACGGTCCGTCGAGTGGACTGTCGTTGAGAGTCCCAAAATGACATATTCTAGATAAGAGTTGATGGTTAAGTCAGCGGTCCTTCACTGGTTCGGCGGCTCGTCGCGCGTGCCATCACTTGATTCTCCAAGAAGCCATGTTTTGTTTTGTCTTGACGGCCAAGTTGGCGGTCCGTCGGATGGTTAACGGTCCGCCACTTGGACCATCACAGAGGTCATTCATTTGTTTCCCTCTATTTAACTCTAATGACCACTCTGGCGGTCAGTCGCATGGCTGACGATCCGCCAGTTTGACCGTTAGTAGCCTTTTTCGGCTATTTTTCTAAGTTTCTCCTCCAGCTAACTCCTTAACCTGAAAACACTAAAATCCAGTAGTAAATACAACAACATTTGCTTGAAAACATATAATTATCTCTTGAAAAAGATGTAAAATGTTCCGTCAAAAGTCAGAACGTCAACATCCTCAACTTAAGACAATTGTTTGTCCTCAAGAAACTCAGCACCAAATTGCATACATGAATAACACAATGACAAGCAATCAACTATTGAACTAAATTTTACACAACCATTCACTTGTTATCTCACTCATATGGGCTCAACATATCAGGATCTACAACTAGCATTGTTTATAATTCAGCACACACACAAACATGGATATCATATCCCAGAGAGATCAGCAAACTAAGTGTAACTCAAGTTGCCCTCACAGTCAATAAGATCCACCACTCATTATAGTTTGTGGATAAAAATCAAAACTCTCACTCTCATCAAAGAAGTTACAAACATAGTCTATATACTCATAGGCTTGCCCTTATCATCTAACGCTCCCTTGTGGTTGATTCGCCAAGATCAAACAGGTCTTTTTAGGCTTGTAATGAGGCTTCGGGGCTAGGCGAGGATAATTTTTGGGAAGACTGACTCAAAATTAAGACTTAATTCTCTTTGCCCTTGAATTCTACTCACCAACTACTACTTTACGACCTCATTTACAATCTCTATTTTTTCATTTACACTTTACCCAAACCCTAAATTTATATGTATATATATATATATAAGCATTATCCACCCTCAACTTATGCTGGTGCAGTCAGTTAAGGTGCATAATATCTTAAACAGATCAGGGCCAAACGCTTTATTTCAAATCTAAACCACTTTTTTATTAAACAACTAACATCTTGACAGTAGCCACCCTCAACTTTGGAGTTTTGCCTAAGTTAAGGTGCACAATGTCCAATATTAGACCAGGGCCAAAGCTAAGTGTTAACAGCCTGAAGAGAGTTAAGCAAAGTTATTAGGAATGAAGAAAATTAACACAGGTTCAAAAAGGGTTCAAAAATGGAAAAAATCTTTTTGGTGGGGTCAGTTATTTTGGCTAAGTGGACTGAAAGTACAAGGAGGCCTGCTATCACATCTTATTGCATCAACCACAAAATAACATCAATGAACCAGACAAGTTCTAGGTATTACACTATGCAAGAACTAACACAAATACTCACACACACAGGCAACTGAGTTAGACTCATTCTACTATTCTTAGGATTTCCATCTCATGATTGTGCATATCTTACTTACATGTTAATGCTAGTTACAGAATCACTAAAGGTTGCTCACCTATGCTAAATGACAAGAGTAAATAATCATACATGCATGTTCATAGCCTTATGCCAACATCATTCATCATCCATATACACAACAAGATGCTAAAATAAAATATTTTTATAAATAAACATTAACAAATAGATATTACATCACAACCTAAGAAAAGAAAATGCAATCCTAGACATGTCGGTTTTACTAGATAGCACATGGGAGGAAAGACATCGGCAATAAAAACCCCCGCGGTACAAGTACACTCACCCCCATATAAAATAAATGTGTTGTCCTCAATGCATTAAAATAAAGTACAGAGGATGGGAAATACTTATAAATCCTCTTATTCAGATAAGGCATCAGTGAAATATGGTGAGGCTCTAGTGGCCTCACCTGCAACAATGTTGACCTCTATGGTATTAGAGGTACTCACAATCTCTTCCTACGGAATTGGAGGTATCACATCCCGAGCTGGGTTTAAATTGGGCCCACTTGCTGGGGTGAAATTAGAAGTTACTCCAATAGCTTCATCTTCCGCCTTCTTTTTTATTATCTCTTCATCTTTCCTCGATATTTTCACAGCTTTTGTCATATCATAATCTTCTTTCTCTTTCAGTTTCATTGCTTCCCTTCTTCTCCTTCTTGTAGCTTTTTTGTCTGTGTTTTTACCTACACTTTCATCTATCTTTTTCTTTTTTCTTTTAATGGATTCCCTATCAAGTCGACAATACCTTCATCTTTATCACTTATAACTAAAGTGGGATCAAAGACCGGCTGTTGTGACTGCTTGCTCTTCAACTCTGCTATGTCTGCCTGTGCTTGATTAAATTCTGCCATAAACTTAGTAAGATCTGGAATGGACATCGCATCCTGCCTTTTATTGATTCTCTCCTCTATATGGTCCATCCTTATTTGAATGTTCTGAAATAGACGAATTACCTCAACCATAATTTGATCAACAAAAGGCTTGAATTGCGAAGCCCATGTGTCTAGTTGCTTCTTAAACTTCTTTTGCAGCTTAACTGATTTGGCAAAATTTTCCTGCTTTGACCTGTACTCCGAATAATCTGTCCCACCCATTGGTGGCATAGACTCTGATCCTGCAGATGTACTAGGTGTCACATAAATAGCGATGGGCAGTGGCATACTTATGGGAACTTCGTAAGTGTCAGGAACTGGCGCTGACTACGTCTAATAGGATGGGGGTTTGGTGACTTGCATCTTAAACTTTGAGTCATTTTTTGACTTCTCAATGTCTTGCCTATGTGTATCCCGAATTGCGTTATCAACTCCTCGAATCATGGGCACATTAGCCTGCCTGCATAGATCTGTGATTAAACAAGGGAACGATAGTGCGCTTGCCACCTTGTGCACCCTCATAAACATTTCATCAGCAATGATTTAGCCGAAATCAATCTTCATCCCTGTAATTAAACTAGCCACCAGTACAACCCTATGGCTATCCAAATTAGCATTCTCTCATGTGGGAATCAACCTTAATCGAACAATGGCTCACCAGAACTTAGCTCAGAAGCTAAGAGAGGACTTAGCAATACGCTCTCGAGGGTTTGTTTCTTAGGCGGGGTTACCATCATCAGTCAATATCCCAGACAACCATGACCTTTGAGTCGATACTGAAGTCAAACGATACTGAAGGTCAGGAACTGCAGTCGGTGCCTCATATTCAGGCCCAAATAATATCCTATTAATTGTTTAGGCCGATATATCAATGTTGACTCCTCTCACCGGGACTGATTCCCTATTTGGAAAGTCTAAGATCTTCATGCCTTTGGGACAATCCTTCTCTATTAAAGACAAATAGTTGGCAACAAAATCCCTTACCAGATTTGGTTGATAAAAACCAAGAGGCTTGTTCATCCAGTCCAATTCATACTCTTTGAATCGCCGCTCCAGTTTTGGATATTCGTGCAACTCACTCGTCACTATTTGGTACTCTTTTGTAGATTGGCCTACTCACCGTAGGTTCCAATCCATCAAGGAACTTGTCCTTTGACCCCTCAATCTGCAACCTGAGTGTCTCCCTCATTTGAGGGTCTTTGCTCTTAACCACAGTTTTCTCCTCGATTTTTATCTCAACATGGCCAGTTTTTGCCTCAACGGGGTTGGGGTTAGATATGTTAACCCCTTCCTCTTCTAGGCTCAAACTGGTACTGCTAGTGCTACTCTTACTCTTCTCTTTAGACTAGGAGAGTGTGGGGATTTCCCTATCTCATTGTCGGGTGTTGAAGGCAGGTGGCTCCTCACTTCTGTCACATTTGCCTCTTCCTCGTACTCTACCACCACCTCTGATCAAAGGGAGTTTGCATGCCATAATACCTAAAAAGGGAACAAAGAATCAGTTTGCAGGTCAAAACAAATCAAAAATAGTAAAAATATGGCTTGATGGTCACCCTAACGGCCCGTCAATGATTCGACGGTCTGTCGGATTGGCCATCAGGCCTTAACTAGTAAGTGCTGATTTTCAGAGCCTTGCGACGATCGAACTGGCGATCCATCAGGCCTTAACCAGTAAGTGCTGATTTTTCAGAGCCTTGCGATGATCGAACTGGCGGTCCGTCAGGTTACTAGCAGTCCGTCAGGGTACTGACGGTCTACCAAGTTGTCCATCGTAGCTTATCTAGTGAGCATCAATCTTGGCATCTTTATGACGGTCTACCCGGTGGTCCGTCGTAGGAGCGACGGTCCGCCAAGGTGACCATCATAGCCCTTTCTCAGTTTCAGCCTTCACTTCGGCATTTTGACGAACACCTGGTGTGCAACCCTAATTTTTAACATAATAATTTACGTGAACATAGTGTTCAATTACACTTTTATCACTTTCAATATGTGGGTTACTCAGACTTCACCCGTATCAGTGCACAACATGGTTTGACTTATAAAAGTACAATCAAAACTAAGCACAAGCAAGAAGGAAATTTCTTTCTTTAATAACCAAACAACTTACTCACTCGATAATTGGCAACTAAAAGAAGATGAATAAGGTTATGATCATACCTTGATGGTGCAGTAACTTCACTTTACTCATTTGCAACTTTAGAAAATAAAGAAAACTTAAGGCTTTTGCCATTGATTGATAGCTTTTGTTGTAATGAGAAGAAGAGGGGGAATATGTTATTTAAATAGGAGAGAAAAGAAAGAGAAAGAGTCCTAAAGGGGAATAACTGATTGCAGATACTTTGAATACAGAGGAATTTGAACAGTTTTAGGATTTAAAAGGGTAGCAACGTATGTAACAACCTCTTCTTATCAGTTTAAAAATGTTTGGGTCAGTTCCATGCTATTTAAATAGCCTTTAAAATTAGTCTGACCCGACCCGTACTTAGGGTTGCATTGCTGGACTACTCGATGGTCCATCGGGTTACTGAAAGTCCATCTGGTTGACCGTCATAGCTTACCAGAAACCAATAAATCATACCTTGCTGTGATGGCTTATGTGACGGTCCTAATGATGGTCCGTCGGTCTTCTCATCAATCCCTTTATCAACTATAGAACTTTTTTTTTCTGCATTTTCAGTTTTATGCACTTTACAAACACATTAAATTGCACCAAAAACCACTAATAAAGTCTAAATATGATTACAACAACATTTTATGGGTTGCCTCCCACTAGCGCCTGATCTAATATCGCGGTACGACTCAGTTATCCCGATTACTCAGACTTCATCCAGATAGATAGTAGTTATACACTTTATCGAGTCCATTGGACCGATATACAATTTTACTAGTTGCCCATTAACCTTGAATACACTTCTGTCTTCATTCTCAAGTTCAACTACTCCAGATGAGTAGACTTGGCTAACTTTGAATGGGCTAGACCATTTTGATTTAAGTTTACCTGGAAACAGCTTCAGACTAGAGTTGAAGAGGAGTACCTAATCACCTTTCTGAAAGTCTCGCTTTGCAATCCTCTGGTCATGGTACCTCTTCATCTTCTCCTTATATAGGTCTGCTCTTTTATACGCTCCGAGATGAAACTCATCCTTTTCATTCAGATGACCTAATCTCAACTCTGCTGCCTCATTCCAGTTCACGTTCAACCTCCTAAGTGCCCACAGTGTCTTATGCTCTAATTCAATTGGCAAGTGACATGCCTTTCCATAAACCAATTGGTATGGTGACATGTCGATAGGTGTCTTGAAAGTTCTTCTATATTCCCACAAGGCATCATCAAGATTCCTAGACCAATTTTGTCTTCTTGCATTCACCGTTTTAGCAAGAATGACTTTGATATCTCTATTTGAAATATCCACTTGCCCACTAGTTTATAGGTGGTATGGAGTTGCCACCTTATGCTGCTTAACACCGTATTTTGACAAGGCAGCTCTAAACACTCGGTTGTAAAAATGTGATCCATCGTCGCTTATGATGGTGCGTGGCACCCCAAAACGAGAGAATATATTTCTTTTAAGGAATGTAACAACTCTCTTCCATTCATTATCGGCCAAGGCAATAGCCTCAACCCATTTAGATACATAATCAACGGCAACCAAAATGTATTTTATCTCATATGAGCTCACGAAGGGTCCCATAAAGTTGATGCCTCAGACGTCAAACAACTCCACTTCCATTATTTTGGTTAAAGGCATCTCATGGTGCTTGGAGATTGACCCTTGCCTTTGGCATTGGTCACATCTCCTCACAAACTCATAAGCATCTTTGAATAAAGTCGGCCAATAGTAGCTACTCTGCAACTCTTTCCTAGCAGTCCGGTCACCTGCATGGTGACCCTTAATTGGAGAGGCATGACAAGCTTCCAAAATAATCAGCATGTCCACTTCTAGGATACACCTCCTTATAATATTATCTGCATAACGTCGAAACAAATACAGCTCATCCCAGAAGTAGTGTGTAACATCATGAAGAAACTTCTTTCTTTGGTGAAAAGATAGGTTCCGGAATAACCTCGCTCACCACAGAGTTTGCAAAGTCTGCATACCAAGGCACTCTTTCTAACATAGCATCTAAGATTTCCTCATCTGGAAATGAATCATCAATTTCTAGCTCATCTTTTAGTGCTTGACCTCCCTCCAGTCTGGGCAAGTGGTCCGCGACTTGATTCTCGCAACCTTCCGATCTTTGACTTCAAAGTCAAATTCTTGGAGAAGCAATACCCATATGATTTATCTCGGCTTAGCATCCTTCTTGGCCATCAAATATCTCAAGGCGGCGTGTTATGTGTGAACCACCAGCTTGGTTCCCAATAGGTAAGCTCGAAACTTTTCAAAGGCATAGACAACTCTGTAAGGAGTTCCTGTTTAGTAACATTTTAGTTCCTCTAAGCTCCATTTAAGGCTTTGATTGCATAATAAATGGGATGAAATAGCTTATCCCTCTTTTGGCCAAGTACATGCCCAAGAGCCACTCCATTTGCATCGCACATAATCTCAAATGGCTTTGACCAATCTGGAGCAACAATAATAGGGGCATCAACCAATTTCCCTTTAAGGCATTCAAATGACTTGAAGCAATCTTCATTAAATATAAATTTGGCCTCCTCCAAAAGTTTGCAAAAGGATTTGCAATTTTTGAGAAGTCTTTCATGAATCGTCGATAGACGCCTGCATGACTAAGGAAACTACGTACTCCCTTTATTGAAATAGGAGGTGATAGCTTCTCAATAACCACGACCTTAGCTCGATCGACTTCAATCCCCTTTGCTGAAATTTTGTGACCAAGGAAAATGCCATCCTCCACATGAAGTGGCATTTCTCCCAATTAAGCACAAGATTAAATTCCTCGCATCGCTGCAAAGATCTACTCAGATTTACCAAACAAAGTTTGAAAGAATCACCTACCACTGAGAAGTCATCCATAAACACCTCCAAGGTGTCGTCAATCATATCAGAAAAGATTGACATCATCCACTATTGAAGGTAGCAGGAGCATTACATAGACCAAACAACATTTGCTTAAAGGAAAAAGTACCATACGGGGAAGTGAATGTCGTCTTTTCCTGATTTTTTGGGGCTATAGAAATTTGGTTATAGCCGGAATGCCTATCTAGGAAATAATACCAACCTCTTCCCACCAATCGATCAAGCATCTGATCCATAAAAGGCATTGGGAAGTGGTCCTTCAAAGTCCACGAATTAAGCTTATGATAGTCTATACAAACTCTCCACCCAGTCACAGGTTTGAGCAAAATCAACTCATTTTTCTCGTTCGCTATGAAAGTCATGCCCCATTTCTCGGGCACACATTGGACAGGTCTTACTCACTTACTATCGAAAATAGGATATACAACTCCTGCATCAAGCCATTTTATGATCTCCTTCTTAACTACCTCTTTCATAAGTGGGTTAAGACGGCATTGGTGTTCAATGGCTGGAGTACAATCTTCCTCAAGCTATATTTTATGAGTGCAAATACCCAGAGAAATTCCAATAATATCTATAATAGTCCAACCTATCGCCTTTTTTTACCTCCGGAGCACTAAGATAAGTTCCTCTACTTGCTGCTCACCCAGACCTGCTACAATAATCACAGGTAAAGTGTTTTCACTGCCTAGAAACACATACCATAGATGACCTAGCAATTCCTTTAACTCCAACACCGGTGGCTCTTCAATAGATGGATTAGCCAGTGGATTTTGGCAATTTTTAAGGTCTAGATCCATCTTCTTGGGAGCATAAAAGTATGAACCCATTTCAGTCAAGGCACACACAGTCTCCTCATACTCTTCAATGCCTTCGCTATCGAAATTCATTAAGACTGCAGCCAAGGGCTCAATAACAAATTTTTCCTCTATTGACACTTTTTGCTCATCCTTATAATAAACATCAACAATAGAGAACACACTCATTTTCTTATCCTGCTTCATAGATTGACACACATCGAACTATACTACTTCATCATTAAGCCTGAATAAGAGCTCGTTAGCTCGCAATCAATAAGTACGCTTCCAGTTGCAAGGAAGGGTCGACCTAAGATTATGGGCACCTCAAAGTCCACCTCCCAATCCAGAATAACAAAATCTGCAGGAAATATAAAGTTGGCCACCTTCACTAGAACATCATACATAATTCTCACTGGCCGCTTTACCGACCTGTCCGCCATCACTAGTCATATGTTTATGGGTGTAGGATCCCCCAAACCCAACTTCTTATAAACAGCAAGCGACATCAGGTTAATACTCACGCCCAAATCACACAAGGCCTTCGCAAAATCAAAAGACCTGATAGTACAAAAAATAATGAATGCTCCTGGGTCTACTTTCTTTTGCACCAAAGACGTTGAAATAGCGCCACAATGGTGAAGGTTATCTACCGGTTCATAGCTTACTGCTCTCTTCTTCATCATTAGGTCTTTCATGAACTTAGCATACCCAAGCATCTACTCTAATGCCTTCACTAAAGGCACATTCATCGTCAACTGCTTTAGCATTGCCATGAATTTACTAAACCTTGTATCATCAGCTTTCCTCTTTAATTTATGAGGAAAGGGAGGCGGTGGTTTTGGGAGAATGGTAATCACTACTTCTTTTCCCTTTTCTTTTTCTTTCTCTAACTCATCAACCTGCTGATGGTCAGATGTGCTCGCATTACCATCCAGCTTCTCAGACTCCACTGGATGGGTTTTTTCAACTTCTACCTCTTCATCGATCACAACCTTGCCCATAAAAGGGCCAGGTAATATTTTACCACTCTGAGTGGTAACTGCCATGCAGAAGCTATCATTTTGAGGGTTCTACACTATATCGCTAGGCAAGGTACCGCTCTTCCTCTGATTAAACATTGCCTAGAGTTGGCTCATCTGCTGCTCCAACTGCTTAATAGAAGTTGAATGCAAATTTATGAGCTGGCTCATGAAAGACAAGTCACTCTTTATTATCGTCATCCCAGCATTGGTAGCCTCAACTCTCTTTAATAGTTTTCTCTATCATGTCCTCCATAGACATTTTGCCTGAACTGGTAGTTGCATTATCCTGGTTTCCAGGAGGTATATACAGTCTACTTCTGTTATTTTTGTTCTTCCAACTCCCTTGGTACCTATCTTTGTAACCAGCCTTGTTGTAATAGTTTTGACTTTGATTCCCTTGGCTATTGCCTCAAAAAACCCCTGATTATTTAATTAGTTTGCCTCTTCCTCAAAATCAGAATCAGCTCTGCCTTATGACCCAATAACTTTTACCTTTTCAGTCTTCCCAGATAATAAGTGCTTAGTAAGCAGATCCATCTGTGTTTTCATGTGTGCCATATCTTGGTCATATTCCTCCTTTTTTTTACGTTGCTCTGCCGACATACCACTAGACATAGTAGAGCTTGCTACCACAGAATCCCTGGTGTGCCAAGTTCTACTTGTCTTCGTCAACTGCTCCAACATATCTGTAGCCTCATTGAATGTAAACTCTATGAATGCTCCTCCTACTGCGTTGTCAACTGTTGGTTTGGTTATAGAGTTCAAGGCTCTATAGAAAGTCTTCATTAAATGCTCGTCAGTCATATTGTAGTTGGGGCACTATGTCAACTTTTTCTTGAATCGCATCTAAGTTTCATACAATGCCTCATTTGGTAATTGTCTGAAGTTGCTGGTTTCATCCCTCAATTGTAACATCCTGGAGATTGAAAAGAACCTTTCTAGGAAAAGTCCTTTCAATTGCCTCCAGTTTGTTATAGAATTGGGGGCCAACTCATTCAACCACATTATTATCTCCCCAGACAGAGACTGCGGGAACAACTGAAGACGAATTATATTTTGACCAACACTAGGGTTATCAAAGGATTTGCAAATGTTAATAAAACTCACCAAGTGCATATTTGGGTAATCCCTTGGAAGTCCTCCAAACAACCCCTTAAGATTAAGCAGTTGTATCATGGTGCTGGTTATGTTGAACTTTACTCCAGATGCCAGTGGAGGTGGAATAATCTCTTCTGTAGCACCAGCTTTGTCCAAGTCATCCTCTTCCTCATCAAGATTAAATTGCACAGCAGGTCGACGATTTGCTCTCTCTCTAGCTGCCTGATTTCTATTTACAGCCACCTCTATATTCTCCGTATGCCTTCTGTTTGTTGGGTTGATCATATCATCATCTCCCAAATCCTCATCAACAGGATTAGGATCACGACCTGGTTGCCCATTATTTTGTCGATTAACCTGTGCTCTAGCCAAGTCGGCTAGTCTATCAGCTTCTTGTTGTTATTTCATTCTACCAATTAGATGTGGTTCAGGATTGAAGGGTAATAATAGTTCTCCTGAACTTCTAGTGCGTGGAATAAACAACACTGAACCTGTAATGAACCAAAAACAACAAATAAAAGTAAAATTTAAGAAACTTGACCAAAGGTCAATTAACAATCACAAACTTAATTGACAACCGTATTTTTTAGCAACGGCGCCAAAATTTGATACGCCTAAATTACACCTCTATTATGAGAGAGTAAGCGGTCGTTGTTAAATATATAACCCAAATAGGTTGGGGTCGAATCCCACAGGGAATACTGTGTTCACTGAGTATTGTGGTTGTTACTAGATTGTTGATCAAATGTTCCGAATTAAAGGGGGTTTTGGTTTGTAAGTTTTATCTTGTTACTTGTAACAGAAAGTGTTCCAATCAGTAATTCTTATTGCAAATAATAATTCAATGAGAGTAGACAAACTAGAATTACAGTTACCAAGATGTTCAAGCAGTTAGGGTTGTGAATTATTTTGAATTTCCAATTAATCACTTCAATTGCAAGAGTTATTGAATCCTATAATTTACTCATTTGTCTCTCAACCTAACTGAGTAGATTATCCTTCAACTCTCTCGAACTTAAAGAATGCATTAATTTAATCAATTATTCTCTCATGTGGGTTGATCCCGTTAAGGCATCAACCTTTAACCCAAAGGTTAAAGCTCTTAGATCCCATGTAAACCTCTTCTTTTCCCAACCAGCACTTTTCTATTCGAACAAGTGATGTTCTTCAGCTCACCCTTCAAGTTTGCAACCAAGAAAGGTATTTATTGTGAAGAAGGGTTTATAAAACTTCAGTTAACTACGAAAATCAAGTGTTTTCACAACCCCAATCAGCTTTTCATATCAAGGCTCCTATAACCTTAGTTATGGGAGCTTAGCCACACATCTCCATAAAAGAAAAAGAAGAAAAAGCCATTATGTTTCTCATAAATAAATTCAGAAATTACTTACAAAAATCACAAGATTTGTTCTTGAATCTTCAGAAGAGAATAGGCGTAAAATATTTAGATCCACAATTCTAGCTTGATTCTCAGAGAATACTACGTTACAATAATATTTAGAGTTGGAAATATCATAAAAGATACCTAAATAAAACCTAAATGGGTATTTATATGCTCCCAGGTATAGAGTATTTAAAATTGAAACTCAGAAAAAGCCACATCTACGTTAACGGTCACATCAAAGGCCCGTTGGTAGACTGACAGTCCATCGAGTGAACCGTCGTTGAGAGTCCCAAAATGCCATATTCTGGATATAGATTTTATGGTTAAGTCGGCGGTCCGTCGCTGGTCCGACAGCCCATCGCACATGCCATCACTTGATTCTCTAAGAAGCCATGTTCTGTTTTGTCCTGACGGCTAAGTTGGTGGTCCGTCGGATGGTTGACGGTCAGCCACTTAGACCATTGCAGAGGTCATTCATTTGTTTCCTTTGTTTAACTCTAACGACCACTCTTGCAGTCAGTCGCATGGCTGACGGTCCGTTAGTTTGACCGTCAGTCGCCTTTTTTTGCTATATTTCCAAGTTTCTCTCCAGCTATCCTTAACCTGAAAACACTAAGTATTAAATACAATAGCAGTTGCTTGAAAACATATAATTATCTCTAGAAAAATATGTAAAATATTTTGTTAAAAGTCGGAACATCAGGTTGGGATCAAATCCTATAGGGAATATGGTGTTAACTAAGTTGTATGATTATTAACAGACTATTGATTGAAGGTTTCCGAAAATAAAAGGAGGGTTATGTTGTTAGCAAGTACTGTTGAGAGTATTACTCGGTATTTGAGCCAGTGAGTATTTTGCAAAATGAAATCAATGAGACTATTTAAACTAGGATTATGGTAACCAAGGTGTTGATAAAATCAAGGTTGTGAGCTATTTCAAATCCCTACTTAACAATTCCAATTGTAAGGTTAAATGAGCATTAAAGTCCATCTAATTATTTCTCAACCCTAAAGATGGCTACACTTTAATTCTTTCAAACTAAAAGAGTGATATGGAATAATCAATTAAATCCCAAGAGGGTTAATCCTGTTAAGGCATCAACCCATAAACCAAAAGTTAAAGCCCTTGGTTTTCTTGTAACTCTTCTCTTTTCCCAACACCAACTTTTCTACTCAAACAAGTGGTGTTCATGGCACATCCTTCGAGTTTGCAACCAAGAAAGATCATTAATCTGAAGTGAAGATTATTCAATTGAATTTATCTATGGAGTTTGACCATTCTCACAACCCTAGTAATAAATCACATCAAAACTCCCATAAACCTAGTTATGGAAGTTTTACCCACACATAATAAAAGAAAACAATTCAATTATGTATTTCATAAATAATTTAGAATTACTTACAAAGATACAAGAGATTGTTCTAGATCTTAGACGCTGGTGAATAAAATGAAATCCAAAAGAATCAACTTGTTTCTCAGGGAATTCCTAGTTACAAAATATTTCAAGAGCCAAAAGATACCTAATCTAACCCTAAGCTGGGTATTTATAGACTCTCAGAAAATGAGAATTTAAAATTCAAAACACAGACTGCCGCATCACAGTTGACGGCCAAAGTGACAGTCCATCGTAAGCTTGATGGCCCGTTACATGGTCCGTCACTGGGACCTTAATATCCATTCTTTCTGTTTAAGGGCAACGGGTGATGATTCATCGCAAGTATGACAGCTCGTCGTCCAGTCCGTCACTTGGACTCTGGTTCTCCTTTGTTCTGCTTAAGTTTGACGGACAGGGTGACGGCCCGTCGCTGGCATGAAGGTCCATCACTTGGGTTCTTAATGACTTCATTCTGCTTAAGCCTAACGAACACAATGAAGGTCCATCGCAAGGTTGTCAACCCATTAGTTAGTCCCACGTGTATTTATTTACTTTTTTTTCAAGTTTATCCTTCTTCTGAGTCATTTTCTTGAGAACAAGTAAAACCCAGTATTAAATGCTTCAATAGTTGCTTAAAAACGTATAATTACCCCTTGTAAAAGGTGCAAAATATTCCGTCAAATGCCGGAACATTATCTTGGCACAGCCTTGAGATTGGCACACAACCCTGAGCAATATTCAGTACTTCCAGTGTTTTTAATACCTCCAATATTTCCACTAATTTTTGTATTTCTAACATTTTTAGTGTTTCCAAAGCACATGCATAATATAAGATATAAATCAAGTACACATACATGACAATAAATATATATAAAAAAAATAAAACAAACAAGTGAAATAATGTGTATGATGACATGAGAATGATGATGTATAATGTTCACAACTATTCAAATGAGTATTTCCAAAATCAGTCCACATTATGTATTTCCACAACCAACCACAATGTTACAGTTCCACAACCACGTGAGTCAATATCTGCTCATGATTCATATGCCCACAAACTATGAATATATCATAATACGCCACAAGCACCACAATAGGTATTTTCAATTAACACAATACAATTATTCATATGTATTCCAAGCTATCAACATCACATAAGACCCCACATGGTCAAACATAGCGGATGATATCTCAAATTCAATAATTACATCACATTCAGGCCTCACACGGGCACAATATATAGATACTCATATTTCATGATTAGTTTTCACCCTTAACATGCATTTTGGTAGACAAATTAACTACCCAGCCCAGTCTAAAGAGTTAAGTCATAACCTTCCTCGAATGTCGAAACTGGTCCGCTACACTTCGAATCTACGACCTTACTTTCCACAAACGATCCTGAAATCAATCACAACCAAAAAATATAGAATCTATGCATCAAAACAAATTCAGGGATACCCAACATGATTACTTTTAGTTCGGAGTCAAAACGGACCCCGAAATGGATTTCGAAAAAGAAGAGCAAAATGATAACTTTACTTCAAAAATGTGTTTCCCATATTTAGGAATCTACAGTGAAAACTCAAGTCAAATTGAGTGAAAAATAAGGTTTAAATTGAAGAAAAACTATTTTTGAGCTTTACCGGGTATAATCTTTAAAATCCGTGTAAAAATCAAGAATCAAAGTTGTTTTGGTGGTTAAATTGATGAAAAAACAGTAATTATAGGATTAAAACATTATTCAAGTGAAAGTGAGTGAAATTGGGGTTTAAAATTAAGCCCTAAAATTTTGAAGTTTTGAGAAATTAATTAAGAATTAGAGTAAGAACGAATGAAATTTCACCTTAAATCCGTAATATAATCAACAAATAGATATTAATCTAGCTTCCTAAGCTCCCACAAGTTTCATTTTTAAGCTCTCACACTATTTTTGGGTTTAACTCTCAAACGACAAGGTGAAAGAACTGGGAAAATAGCAAGAAAAGGGATTGTTTTAATTGTTTGCTGCACCAGATTTTTTTTAAAAAATCTAGATTTTTAAGTCCAAAAACGGACTTCGACAGGGTGTTTGAGATTCATTTGGAGTCTGATATACGTAAATAAACTATGTAACCACACTAAATTCGATGATCCCGACTCAACATTGATATCAAATTTTCAGAAAAAGTCGTTTTCACAGAGTTGACCCCCAAAAGCCGAAATCATGATTTTTCAAACCAAGGGTCGAAATGAGATATCAAAGCTATAAAATCACACTAAATAAGGTACCACCTTAAAATCGACGTTCTAAATCTATTGGTGAAGTCGTATTTTTTGTTCGAGGTCGTTTCGACGAAATGTGAGTCTCACACCCATATTTTTAATTTTTTAATTTTCCGACTAACAGGTCTAAATGAGCTCAGGAGAATCGGGAGCTGAAACAAAGGTCTACCTAGCCTGAAATCGATATTCCAAAGCTTCTGGCGCAGTCTGTTCAGTCATCTGTTTCACGGATCAAAAGAGAAACACACAGATCCATAATAAGGCTTTCGAAGCCACCAAAAATCATAATATGACACAAATGGTACCAAAATGAATCAAACCATGTTAATCACTCTCACACCTCAGAAATATCACAATGCAACTATGAGAAGGGGTAAAACAGTTAAATCACACAAAATCATAAATTCTATATATTTCATCAAATTTTCATGTTATTATAAATTGAGGTTTTTCAAGTCCATTTAAAACTAGGGCTTATAAGCCCAACCCGAGCTACCCTTAACCTTTGAGGCTTGATCGAGGTCGGGTCAGAGCCAATCTGTGGGCTAAAAATATGGTTTAATTTGGATTTTCAGGTTCGATTTTAAAATTTCATTTACTTATTTATTTATTTTTTAAAAAATTATTTTTTTTATTTTAATACTTTAGCTTGATTTTTATCTAAAATTATATAAGTACCATAATTGTTTTCCATATTTGATTTGAAATCTTCGCATTTTCTTGATGTTATATTATTAAACTGTGAATTTGTAATTGAAGCCTATTAATCATATATATAATGTATGTTATGATTATAATTGTTATGTGCTTTCATATAATCTTGTTAAGCATGTTAAAATATTAACAGAATTTTAAGTTTGAATTTAAATTGAAATAGAAAAAATAAATTTAAAAAAAAAAAATGAAAGGCTAGCCCGCGACCATTTTAAGGCTCTTTCAAGTTAGGGGCCAGCTCATCCCAACACATAAAATTTCTTGGCCCGCAAGGTATGGGAGTGGTGGGGCAGGACTGGCCCATTTTGACAACAAGTTTAATGAAATTATTGTTACTTTTGATTTTAAGATAAATATTGTTGATCGGTGTATATATCTGAAGGTCAATGAAATAAGTTTATTATGTTAGTCCTGTATGTAGATGACATCTTTCTTGCTACTAATGATCTTGATTTGTTGCATGATATCAAGAAATATCTCTCTAACAACTTTGAAATGAAAGATATGGGGGAGACATCCTATGTGATTGAGATAGAAATATTTTGAGATAGATCACAAAGATTGTTGGGATTGTCTCAGAAAACCTATATTAACAAAGTGTTAGAAATTTATTGTGATAATATTGCAACAGTCTTCTTCTCTAAAAATGATAAGTATACAAACAATGCTAAGCATATTGAATTGAAATATTTTCTATTAAAGAAGAAGTTTAGAAATATAAAGCGTCAATTGAACATACTAGCACCAAACTTTTGATTGTTTTTCTTTGACGAAAGGATTACCTCCTAAAATATTCATTGAACATGTTGAAAGAATGGGTCTTATTGATAGTAATGAGTGACTTTGTGTAAAGACTTTATTATATTTATGTAATTAACACTTTGAGCTCGATTATGTATATATTTCTGTTGTTACCAATTTTCTCTTGTATACATAATGTTGAGAATAATAGTAACAAATTTTGGCTTAGATAAAAATATTCTAAGTATTATTGTTGGATATATTACGTATTTCTAAAGATTGAGTAATAAACTAATACATGAAAAGAACTATATTGAAAAGATGTACCACCAACGACATGACTCATATTGATTGTTTTGCTCAATATTCACAATTAATGTTGGATTTAGCATTTATAGTGCACACGACGACTGAAATATTTACTAAACTATTAAGTGAATAATGTTACGTGTGTCAAATAGAAGAATGCAAGTTATGACCCCCGTTTTGTCACTAATTATGTGGTTAGTAAATAAATAAAAATAAAATAATATACTGAATTTCTATTGGGTGAAAGAAAGTTATTTACTGACATAACTTCCACCTCTCTTGATGAATGAAGTTATTCACTAAATTTCTATTGGGTCAAAGAAGTTATTTAACAAATTTCTATTGGATGAAAAGAAGTTCTTGCCTAAATTTACTGTTAATATAAATATACGTAAAAATTATATAGTTTCACGTTTCTGAATAACTAATAAAATTTCATATTAGATTTTTTATATTTTACAGTTTGTTAAATCCTGACAATCACTGGAATTATTTTTTCTTGACAGACGAGCCATTAGACGTGTTTTTTTTTTTTTTTTTTTCATTTTTTCTCAAAATAATGTTTGGGTACATAGTATGATTATTTTTTAGTTAGTTTCTTGAATATGAGTTTTTAAATTTGAAAAATCAATTATTTTTCAAGTGATATTTTTCATCAATCACAAAATTTCAACTCCTTTTCAAATAAAAATATGTTCAAACAATATTTCAATTTTAAATACTATCTTTCAACTTATATTTGAACTTTTTTTAATCTTAAAATTTGATTATACATTATGCAGGTTGAATTTCACTTTAACTTTTCAAAAATAATTCAAAGATTCCGATATCACCAACTCAAAATTAAAAAGAAAGATATCTTTAAAACGATATGTAGGGCTCATTATTGACATTATGAGTTCGGAGTAATGTTGTCATTTGCGTCAACTAACGTTTAACTGTGTTTTTCATTTTTTGTCATTTTCATCATTGTGTTTACGATGGTGTGCACTAAGAATAACGAAGAAAATGCCGGAAAAAGATTACCTCAAATAATTTTAACATTTTCAAGTGCAATGGATGTCCAAACACAATTATAATTTTCAAATCAAATTACTATTTCTTAATTTTAACTTCAACAAAAACTTCTTCTTCTTTTTTTTCAAATATTATCAAATTCATGTTCAAACACTCGCTGGAATTTTAATTATAGCTAATGTAAAGCTGTCAACTGGGCTGGGGTGGGTCGGTCCGTCTCAGTTAACCCAACCCAAAATGGTGTTCGGCCCGGTCTAAACCGGCACTGGTGGACCAACTGGTTCTTGGGCCCCCGGTCTCGGGCTAGGCCATCTGAGATGGTTAGCACGGTGGACCGACCAATTATGAAACTAGACCAGGCCCACTAGTTACTTGGACCGGCTCGGCCCAATGTATAATTTTTTTTAAAAAAAAATTATGGCGTCAGCTAGGCCAGGGGTCCAATTGGACACATTATTTTAAAAGAAAAAATTATTTCAAATTTTTTTATAAATACCCCAATTTAAAAATTATTTTTCTCACAACTCACAATCTCATTCTCTCAATATCTCTCAATTATTCTAATTGTCTCCCAAAGAGCTCAATTTTATTTTTAAATTTTGCAATTACAAATATCAAGAGAAAGTTTTCTAAAGTCTCAACTTTCGGATACTTTAAAAATTTGGTATTATCGTTGAATCTCTTACTTTTAATTTTTAATTAGTGTATTATTTGTTAAATATTTATTTTTATTATTTTTGTGTTTTTTGAATATCTATTAGTTTAATTTGTAATGTGGATAAATTAAGAAATGTCAGTAAAAGTGTCAGAAATTTGTGTCCCGAAAGTGGTAGTGGTAGTAAAAAATAAATTGATGGTGGTTTCGGTAGAGGTAGTTCAAGTACTAGATATATTCATGTGCCTTCGATACCAATTAACCAACTGTTTGAGAATGAAATAGGTGTAGGTGCTCACGATATTAATTTTTTAGAAACTCAAAAAAATTATGATATAGAAGAAGAGAATGAAGTAGATGTGGTTGATTTATATGTAGATGATGATGATATTGGTGATACACCCAAAGTCGGTAATGCTAATGTTAGATCTAAATCGGTTAATCTTCCTCCCCGCCCTCCCCATCCCCCTATAAGATCTTATAGAAGAACTAGTATTGTATGAGAATTTTATAATGAAAACAGAAGGAGAAACTAAGGTCCAATGCAATATTTGTCAACTGGTATATGAGCATAAGACCGGAGGTAATAAAGGAGGTACGGATGTGTTGATGAGACATTTACAACAAAGACACCCAATAGTGCTAGCTGCAGCAAAAGATGGTGAGCCAGTTAGGGGGTCAATTCAAAGTAGATTGCACCTAACAACCGGTCAATTAATTCAGAATTATAATAAAATGAAGGATCGAAAAAAATTAGCCAAAATGATAGTTGTGGGTTGTTTGCCTTTCTCTTTTACTTCTTTTAATGCTTTTATTTATTATATTCAGGCAATTTATAATTCTATGTTTACAAGTATTCCTAAAAGTGCTTGTCGGTCTGATATTTTTAGACTCCATGCACAATATTTTTATTATTTATCTACATTATTAAAAAATATTTAATGTAGAGTTGGTCTAACTTCTGATATTGATCTTGTTGTAAATAAAAATAATTATTTAACAATTGCTTGTCATTAGATAGATAGTAATTTTGTTATGCAAAAACGTATTTTAGCATTTTATATGATGGAGATCGTAGATACATTGAAAAATTTATTTCTGAATCTATTTCTAAAGTTGTAAAATATTATGGTATTGAAACAAAAGTATTATGTATATCTTTTTATAATGCATCTAACAACAAGACTGTTGTTGAGTTGTTAAAAATTGAACTTTCTCCGCCGTTATCCAAAATATTTCAAGTTAAGTGTGCTTGTCATATATACAATTTAATTGTAAGAGATGGTCTTAAATTTTTTGAGCTTAATATTAAAAAGATTATTCTTATTGTTGGCTTTATTCAAGAAAATCATCAAAAAATTAGAATGAGAGAATTTAAAAGTAAATGTGAACAAAATAGACTTAGACTGATATTAATGTCTGGAGAATGTGATACTAGATGGAATGCTACTTATAATTATTTATGAACTTGTCTTATTTATAAAATTTGTATTACAATGACTTTTAATCAATATTCTAATTTTTTTTCGGAGTATATGTTACATGATTCTGATTAGGCTACAATTGTTGATCTTGTTAAATTTTTGAAAAAATTTCATATAGCTACTGTTGAATTTTCTGGTGTTTATTATCCTACTGTTTGTAATATTTTAGCTTATTTTATTGATATTTCTTGTTTGCTTAATGATTATAAGAATAAAGAAGGTTGCAAAGAAGCTATTAATGCAATGATTGCTAAATTTAAAAAAAAAATTATCGCTTCTCCCAATTTACTTGATTGATGTTATAATAAATCCATGTATGAAACTTAATACTATGTCTGGATTTACTTCTATTATTTATAGAGCTTTAAATATACAACCTGAAAAACAACTTGCTTTGTTTACGACTATGGGGGATGCGAGCAATTGCAT
The DNA here is from genome assembly GCF_002878395.1 of Capsicum annuum. Taxonomy (NCBI): domain Eukaryota; kingdom Viridiplantae; phylum Streptophyta; class Magnoliopsida; order Solanales; family Solanaceae; genus Capsicum; species Capsicum annuum. Next base: position 99,955,965 of record NC_061114.1, on the reverse strand, counting down.
GGACACATTACACAATCATTATGTCGATTTACTTGATATTGTTGTACCCACACGTATCACTCCAACTCTCGCCCCCCAAGCTCATGAGGAGCCATCATCTTCTAAAAGGAAAACACATAGTAGTTACCCTGATTACTTTTTTTTTATTTAAATGTTTGAGATAGGGTGCCACCTTCAACACACAAAATCGTTTCTCGGGAAGAGCTTAATTTTTATCTTAGACAACTGGTAGAGGATCGTAGAGCAAGAATCAACGCACTGGATTGGTGGAAGGACAATTAAAGACAATATAATGTACTTTCAAAATTAGCTAGAGATATATTGAATGTTCTAATATCAACCATTGCATCAGAAAGTGTTTTTAGTTAGGAACGACAACAGACACTCATTGGGAGGCAATGCTATGAATGTTCTAGTTTGCCTTAGAAACTGAATTAAAGTGGAACAAAAAAATCAAGGAATGGAGATGGAGCTGGCGGAGGAACAAAATCTTGATGAAATTATGACTTCAAGGGAGAACTCAACACAATCAAGTCCAATGGATAGCTTTGTCCCCATTGATTTTGATTGTCCTCAGGCAGTTTCCGTTAATATTAACATGAATGAGTTGGAAAAAATGATGCAAAATTTGTAGAGTTGTCAATCTTGTAACTTATAAGTTTTGGATCATTTTGCAATCAATAAAATACAAGATTCATTCGCTCCTTACATATTTTTTTCATTTAAATTGAATGTCTAATTTGAATTAAACACTTTTAATATATTACTATCAAACTTTACATAAAGTCATAATCATACACACACACACACACACACACACACATATATGTGTAAAATAAAAATAATGTTAGCAAATATTACTTAGACAACTAGTTTATCTTTTTAAGTAGTGTATGTAAATTTTTGAATATATGTTCGAGTATTATTATAATAGGTAGTATACATAGTATGTATACATGTGTGTATATTTTCTAAAGTACTATAATATGTATTGTATATATATTGTGTATATGTTTTCTAGAGTAGTATAATATGTAATGTATCTATTCTTTGTCTTGAGCTGGGGTCTATCGGAAACAACCTCTCTACTTCTCTGGAGGTAGTGGTATGGACTTCATACATTTTACTCTCTCTAGACCGCACTATGTGGGAATATATTTATTTTGTTGTTGTTGTATAATATGTAATGTATATATGTTTCAAGTGGTATTTTAAGTAGTAAAATATTATATTTATATGTGTATATATTTTCTATAGACTAAAGTAGTATTTATTGAATGTATACATGTATATATGTTTTCTAAAGTAGTATATATATGTTGTATATATAATGTTTCAAGTAGTATTTTAAGTAGTATATATTGTATATATATGTGTATATAGTTCTATAAACTAAAGTAGTATATATTGAATGTATACATGTGTATATGTTTTCTAAAGTAGTATATATGTAATGTATATATGTTTTATGTATAATGTTTCAAGTAGTATTTTAGATATTATATATATTGTATATATTTTCTTTAGACTAAAGTAGTATATATTGAATGTATACATGTGTATATGTTTTCTAAAGTAGTATAGTATGTAGTGTCTATATCTTGTATATATATTGTTTCAAGTAGTATTATAAGTAGTATTTATTGTACGTATATATTTTGTATGTATATTATTTCAAGTAATATTTTAAGTAGTATATATTGTACATATATATGTTGTATATACATTATTTCAAGTAGTATATAACTAGATATTGTATGTATATTTGTGTGAATATTTTCTAAAGTAGTACAATATGTAATGTATATATGTTGTATGTATATTGTTTCAAGTAGTATTTTAAGTAATATCTAGTGAATGAATATTGTTTCAAGTAGTATTTCAATTAGTATATATTATATGTATATTTGTGTGTATGTTTTCTAATGTAGTATAATATAAATAATGTATATATGTTTTCAAGTTGTAGTATATATTGAACCTATATTGTTTCTAGAAGTATTTCAAGTAATTATATGTATATTTGTGTTTTCTTTAATGTACTATAATAGATAACGTATATAAGCTGTATGTATATTATTTCACGTAGTATTTAAATTCATATATGTTGAATGTACTTATGTGTTTATATTTCTTAAAGTAGATATTCAATGTAATGCATGTATGTTCACTAAAATAGTATAATATGTAATGTACATATGTTATACGTTTATTGTTTAACATATTTAATGGTATATATGTGTCTATATATAGTATTTATTGAAAAAATCATGAAAATTTAAATTTATTTATTTATTTTAAACATGCAAGGATCGGTAACCGGCCCATTACTTGAACTGGGCTGGGTTAAATCGATCCCAATCGGTTAAATTGGTATTATAGCTAAATGGGTCAGTCCGTTTGACAATTTTTTACTGTTGGACCCAGTACGGACCAGTCTGTTAAGATTTGAGACCGGACCGGACCAGCTCACAGACCGATTAATTTAACTAGGCCCGATATCTATTTGGGCCAGTCCGTCTCAAATGACACGTCTGAGTTAATGGAAATGAGTGTTTGTAGCATAATACAATGGGATATTATTTTTATAACAATCATCCTCTATTTCTCTATAATAACATTTCTCTATAACAAATTAACAATCATGTTTTTTTTGAGAAATTGGCCTTTCATATTATGTTATATAATATTTTTTTATAACAATAAAAAAATATCAAAACGAATAATATTGTTATAAAGAAATTTGATTGGATAACACATCCCATTTCATTTAGGGATAAGTAGTTAATACGAAAATAATCAGTGAAGTAATCGTCATCTAAGCAATCGGCTCTGACCAGACCGCTCATGCCCGTTCATTTGGTCTCGCCCTAAATAGAATTAACTCTCTTTATTATGTTGCACCTCAACCCAAGTCCCACGTCTACGGAATAAGAACTAGAAATTCACCTAAACTCTACCCATTTCAAGATTTGTAATAAATGCTACTTTTAGTACTGAACTTGTTTGAAAGGATACTAAAAGTACTTTTTAAATCGTGTTCATTCATTGTATCCAATCATGTGAAGGAAAAAATCATACACCAGGATTTTTCTTTTTAAATTTGCAATATTAGACATGAATTAAGTTAATTTGTTGTAAATAATATAATAATGTGGATGTCCATAACTTCTAGGTGTAATTCCTCCATTAAGTGTAGTAACTTCCACACCTTCACTACCTCCTCATTGATCATCCAGTATCCATATTTTTTCTCACCTTCACATGAGTTAATGTCATGTTTATGACACCTCTTAAAGTCCCTTTTTGTAATACTATAAATAAAGGTCTTGAGGAAGATGTTTTACACACTTGAAAGAAAGAAGAAACTTATATTATATTATCTCTTGTTATTTACTTTCATTGTTTTACTTAGCTTGTCTTGTTCTTTACATTGTTAGTCTTGCTCTTAATATTGAAACACATTATCAATCCATCGGATGATAAAATTTCTCCAATCATCAATTGGATCGAAGATGAGTAATGAAGATATGTGCCTTCTTGATAGTGCTACAACTCACACTATATTAATTGAAAAGAAATATTTCTCTAATTTGATTATGAAAAAAGCTTATGTTAATACAGTATTTGATAGTAGAAAATTAATTGAGGGCTCAGAAAGAGCGACATTATTACTATCTGGGGGAATAATATTGACCATTGATAATACATTATATTGTCGTAAGTCTCAAAGAAACTTATTAAGTTTCAAAGTAATTCGCCAAAATGGCTATCATATTGAGACTGCAAATGAAGGAAAGGTTGAATATCTTTATATTACAACAATAAAAGATGAAAAGAATTTGTGCATGAAAAACTACCTACACTTTATTTTGGATTATATCATACAAGTATTTGTATGATTGAATCACATGCCATAGTAAATAAAAGGTTTATAGATTCTAATGATTTTATCATTTAGCATGACTGGTTAGACCATCCCGATTTTAATATGATGCACAAAATTATTGAGAATTCACATGGGCATACTTTGAAGAATCAAAACATTCTTTAATCAAAGGAATTCTCTTGTGTTGCTTGTTCTCAAGGAAAGTTGATTGTTAAACCATCAGTAGCTAAGGTTGGGATTGAATCTTCTGTATTTTTGGAACGTATACATGATGATATGTGTAGTAGACCAATTCACCCTCCATGTAGACTTTTCACATATTATATGGTCTTGATAGATGTATCTGTAAGATGGTTACATGTGTGCTTATTGTTTACTTGCAATATGTCTTTTGCGAGATTGTCGTCTTAAATAATACGGTTAAGAGCACAATTTCCAGATTATGTAATAAAGACTATTCGTCTTGATAATGCTGGAGAGTTTACATCTCAGTCCTTCAATGATTATTGTATGTCCACTGGAATAAAATTTGAACATTCGATTTTTCATATTCACACTCAAAATGGTCTAGCAGAATCATTGATCAAACGTTTACAATTGATAGCTAGATCGAAGTTAACGAGGACAAAACTTCCTATTTCAATAGGGGGCATGCTATTTTGGATGTAGCAACACTTGTATGCATATGCAAATTAGTTATCATAAATTCTCTCCATTACAATTGACTTTTGGTCAAGAACCAAAAATTCTCATCTTAGAATTTTGGATGTGCGGTATATGTTCCAATTGCTCCACCAGTACACACAAAGATGGGACCCCAAAGAAGATTGGGGTTATATGTTGGGTATGAATCTCAGTCCATTATAAAATATTTGAAACCTATGATAGGAGATTTATTTACGATAAGATTTATTGATTGTAATTTTGATGAATCAGTATACTCAACATTAGGGGGAGAAAATAAGCAGCTGAAATATGAGATAGATTGGAATGCATTATCACTATCTCATCTAGATCCGCGAATAAATCAATGTGAGAAAGAGGTTCAAAAGATGATTTACTTGCAAAATGCTGCAAATCAGCTACCAGATGCATTTACTAACCTTCCAAGGGTTACTAAATCTTATATCTCGGCTGCAAATACTTCAGTTCGAGTTGATGTCCCGATAAGATAAGTGGTAAATGAAAATGAGTCTAGGCCACATTTGAAACGCGGTAGACCAATTAGTTCCAAAGATAAAAATCCTAAAAAAAAGAAATAAATGATTAAAATGATCACGATATAATGACAGTTGCTCAAACGAGCCTCGAGATTTAACAAATGATAAGACCACCGAGGAGTTTAAAATACCTAAAACTAATGAGAATGAAGAAATCTCAATAAGTTATGTCTCGAGGAGAAACAAGTGAAATTAAAATAATATTATGGTTGACAATATTTTTGCTTACAATGTTGCTACTGAAATAATGCAACAAGATGAAGATTTGGAATCAAAATCTGTCAATAAATATAGACAGAGAAATGATTAGCCAAAATAGAAGAATGCAATTAAATCGGAATTGACTTCATGTGAAAAAAGCGAAATTGACTTCACTTGAAAAACGTGAAGTTTTCTGACCAATAGTCTTAACACCTGAAGGTGTCCAGCCTGTGGAGTACAAATAAATTTTTATGCAAAAACAAAATGAAAAAGGTGAAGTCATAAGATACAAAGCACGACTTGTAGCACGAGATTTTTCAAAAAGGCCTAACATTGACTATGCGGAGACATATTCTCCTGTGGTGGATCAAAACACCTTCATATATATAATAAATCTAGCAGTTCATGAAAAGCTTGATATGCGCCTAATGGATGTTGTCACAGCCTATTTGTTTGGCTATTGGACAACAATATTTTTATGAAAATTTCAGAAGCCTTCAAAGTCCCTGAAGCATATAAAAGTTTGTAAAAACTTGCTCAATAAAACTTCAGAAATCCTTATATGGATTGAAACAATCAAGGTGGATGTGGTACAATCGTCTTAGTGAATATTTTCTAAAATAAGGATACAAAAATGACCTTATTTGCCCTTGTATTTTTATAAGAAGGTCTGGATCAGAATTTGCTATAATAGTTGTGTACGTTGATGACCTGAATATCATTGGCACTCCTTAAAAACTTTCAAAAGTTGTTGAGTGTTTGAAGAAAGAATTTGAAATAAAAGATCTGGAAAAAATAAAATTTTATCTTGGCCTATAGATTGAGCATTTAACAAATGAAATTTTTGTCCATCAATCAACATACACTGAAAATTTTTTAAAGAAATTTTACATGGATAAATCACATTCATTGAGTACCCCAATGGTTGTGAAGTCGATTGATATAAACAAAGATCCATTTCCACCTCAAGAAAATGATGAAAAGCTTCTTGGTGATAAAACTCCATATCTTAGTGCAATCAGAACACTAATGTATCTTGTCAATAATACTCAACCAAATATTTATTTTGCAGTAAGTTTATTGGCAAGATTCATCTCTTCCCCAACAAAAAGACATTGGAATGCTGTTAAGCATATATTCAGATATCTTCATGAAATCATTGACTTAAGATTATTTTATTCTAATGAATCCAAGTAAGAAATAATTGGTTATGAAGATGCATGATACTTGTCTAATCCACATAAGGCTCGATCTCAGACGGGTTATTTATTTACATATGGTGGCACAACTATATCATGACGTTCAATGAAGGAAACATTAGTTGTAACTTCTTCAAATCATGCAGAAATCATTGTCATTCATGAAGCAAGCCGAAAGTGTATTTGATTGAGATTAATGACTCAACATATTCAGAAAATGTATGAATTTCCTCTGAATAAAGATATTCCAACTACATTGTATGAATACAATGTTGCATGTATAACTCAATTGAAGGGGATTTACATTAAAGGAGACAAAACAAAACACATTTCACCAAAATTCTCTATCACTCATGATCTTGAGAAGAAAGGTAAAGTAGATGTTCAACAAATTCGTTCGACCGATAATTTAGCAGACTTGTTCACTAAAGCATTACCAACCTTAATGTTTGAGAAGCTGGTATTCAAGATTGGGATACGCCGTCTCTGAGAAATGAAATGATGTTTGCATCAGGGGGAGTAAAGTACGCGCTTCACTCTTTTTTTTCTTGGCCTAGGTTTTGTCCCAATAGATTTTCCTGGCAAGGTTTTTAACGAGGCAACAAATAATGTATACAAGGATATATGTGTACTCTTTTTTCTTCACTAGGATTTTATCCCACAGGGTTTTTTCTTAGTAAGGTTTTAACAAGGGACATTTCTATCAATGGACATCCAAGGGGGAGTGTTGAAAATAATATAATAATGGGGGTGTTCATAACTTCTAGGTGTAATTCCTCCATTAAGTGTATTAACTCCCACACCTACATTACCTCCTCATTGATCATCCACTCTCCATATTCTTTCCCACCTTCTCATGAGTTAATGTGATGTTTATGAAACCTCTTGAAGTCCCTCTTTGTAATACTATAAATAGAGATCTTGAGAGAAGATGATTTACACACTTGAAAGAAAGAAGAAACTTATATTATATTGTCTCTTGTTATTTACTTTTCATTATTCCTCTTAGTCTGTCTTGTTCCTTACATTGTTAGTCTTGCTCTTAATATTGAAACATGATTATCTTTATATTATCACTGATGTTTGTTGATTATCTTTATTTGTTTATCCCTCCCTAACAATCTTCTTAATTGGCATAGTACTATCTTATAATTTCTATTTGGATTTTATAAATAAGAATATATAACCAAAATTTGTAAAAGCTCTTGTAGCTCAGTTGGTTAGAGCACCCGTTTAGTAAGTGAGAGGTCTTGAGTTCGATTCTCAACAAAAGCAAAGCACATCACCCTTTTTGGTTTCTTTTTTCATTTTATTTTCTTAATTTGATAAAAGTAATTGCTTTGTTTTCTTAATAATCACATAATAACTCAGACAAGTCAAAGTTACAGGGTGAAAACTTTTCCAAACAAAACAATGGGGCGATCATGTTCTATGGTTTCTTTGTTTTGTGCAAACAGGTCTTCTTAGGTTTATTAAGGTTTTAAGGAAAACATTAAAACATGCCTGCGTGAATAAGAGAAACCATAAAAATATGTAATATTTTATCAAGAGAAGTCAAACATAAAAAAGTAAATGAATAAAGAATTTAAAGCATTTTATTATCCAGTATACAGAGAGAATAATCGGCGATCAAAACACATATAGTGCCTCTTAAATTTGTCAATTTTTTTCATCTAGACTATTCTACTATTACTAATATTTGTTCCTATTCTTCACTTCAACTTCAAAATATAAGTATTGAGCACATTAGTAACAATACATGATAAGAAAGAGTATTGTATACTACACCTCCCAGCTGATCTGATCTGACAAAGTAAGAGATAAAATATAAACGTAAAAAATTTATGGGTGTGTCCTATTCCTATTTTGGTCGCATTATAAAAGGGATACCAACCATATATATTTTTCAATGAATACCCAATAGTAGTATTAATGTTGGTATGAGAAAAAGGTAACACAATTTTCTTAACTTGCTAAAATAAATAAATAAATAAATAAAATATTTTTTTTATTATAAGGACCAAATAAAAAGAATTAAATTAAAGTAATCACTTTTTACATAATCAAGGGCTATATATAAGATCAGAGAGGAATGGTTCGTGCTAGCACGGTCTCAACATTATGAAAAGTAATAATGTTACTTTATTCGTTTTGTTTTACTTAGTTTCTTTATAAAAAATATTGTTCCAATTTATTTGTCTAATTTTTAAAATTAAAAAAATTAGTTATATCTTTTCATGTACTACTCTTAGTATTTAATAATTAGATGAAGTAACAACAGTCAAATTTAGAGTTCCTAAGCATTTTTAATAAAGTTAATTTAACAAAATATACTCCTAATTAAAGTTTTCTTAAGAGTGTGTCAAGTCAATAAAGTTCAAATAAAATAAAATGCATGAAATAATATATTTTTATCAAAATAACAAAAATTAGAATAAAAATATACAGTTTAATTTTAGTTCAATAACTGCATAATTTATTGATGTTCTAATTGAATTATAAATTCTCAATTATCCAAGGATTATAGTAAGGAGACGATGTTTTGACCGTTAATTCTCTCCCAAGATTAAAAAGTCAATTTATTATTTTTTTCATTTAATTTCATAGGATATTATTTTTTTAATCTTAAAAAAGTTATTATTTATATTTAAAAATAATTAAATTTTAAAGATTTATATTAATAAGATCTTGTATGTTAAAACATACACTACAAAAAAAATCGTGTTTAGCAACAGACCGAAAACGTTGCTAATCAACATATATCTGTCGCTATATCAATTTAGAAACGGATCAACAACGAAATATGTGTCGTTGCTATTTTGCGCATTGCTAACCATTTAGCAATGGAAAAAATAAAATCCGTTGCTAGTTTTGCAACGTCATAGAGACGACCTATATCCGTTGCCATTTGTAGCAACGAATAAATTTGTTATTATATTTATAAATGCCGTTACTAATTTCATATTGTATTTCGTCATTTTGATTATTTCGTGACCAAATATTTCATTGCTAGTCTGTTGCTAAAATTTTCTATATTTAGTTCTCAATTTTTTATGACAAAAGATTACTTTCCTCAATCTATTGCAAACATCTACCAACTATCCTTAAAAGAACCCACATCATCCATAATACCAAAGATAGCAAAATCTAAATACAATTATGTCCAAAACATCTATATTATCACAACACCCATCTAAACACAATTATGTCCAAACATCAACAAACTATTCTTAAAATAACCCACATCCATCAAGTGTATATTGTTGTTGCACAATTTTAAACATTTTCAACAAAATAGACCATCAAAAACCAATGCACTGATCGTCAAAAGTATCACAACTGATCAAGATTGCAATCATCAACTAAGGAATCAAGATCGTCCAAAGTAGTAGCCTTTTGCTTCATATCCAAGACCAAATAGTCTTCGCTTTTTTCTCCCCCCACAGCTTGGTAATATGCTTCAATTTGATCAATATCAGATTCTGAAAATGTTTTTTCTCATAATATTTTTTCATATCTTTCCTGTAATAGATGAAGTGAAATTATAAAGGATTGTACTTAAAAATAATTAGATACCAAAAACTACTTTAAACTAAAAAATAAGAATTAAGCAAACTACTACATTTAGATTTAGTCTTACATGGACGATTCGGGATTGTTCATCATTGAAAGATTTTCCTTAATGACCATGTGTGTGAACATGCAAATGTACCAGGTGCTGATACATAGAAGCCTATGTGGTAATCACTTTCAATAATGTGATGCTTGAAAGATACGCAGCTTGTCCCATATAAGAAAGAATTAATGATGGATAAACAACAAAAGTAAAAGCTAACTGCAGAGAAGCAACTCTTATTAGGACTTTGTTTGAATTTGTAGTTTCCACCATAAAGGATTTTTTCTTGATATTTTTACAAGCAGGAACGTTATCAAATTGAATAAAACATCAGGAAAAAAAATATTATTTTGACTATAAACAATCTAGCTTACACACATCAGCTTAATATCCTCTAATCTAATACTCAGTTCAAGAAACTGATACAATAACATCCTGTGTCAATTTTTTCAGAAGAAACAAAAGTGAAATGGCAATCTGCATGCTAAATGTACGCTTATGCTTGCAAGGAAAAAATAATTAAGAAGCTTGTGCGGAAAAATAAATTCTGATTATTCCCAAAGCAATTCATGCAAGAAATGTAGAAGAAGAAGAAATGATGCAGAAACACTAAAATAGTGAAGTATAACTGTGGTTTCTTGGTACCTTTCAGCAGGTTAATGAGAACCAAATTAATTGCATTTGTTGTCTTCTGCAACATCGACCCTATAACAAGTGTTGGGAGCACAGTTACCATATTTTTTCCCCTTTGCTTTGCATATGACCAAGCTTCTTTGTCAGCTAACAATACCAGTTCTGCATACATTTGGAACCACAAAATGCATTCAGATAGGGAGCTTCTCTAGCAAAATAAGCACTTAAGAGTCAAATCTGAATATATATTATAAGTACTAACTCAATCAGACAGCACACTGCTCAAGTAATTAAGTAATCAATATACAGATCATATATTACTATACCAACATTACGTATCGTATGCAAGAAATATGAATAATAATCTTAAATTTACACAGAAGTCAAATTCACAAACTCTATATTTATTGCTTTGCAGAATTTTCTATCATACCAACAAGTCTCATCCATCGATTTGGACTTCGGCCAGTTGGGGTTCAAGACAGAAGTAGCAACAGAAGATACAAACACAACTCTTTTAACATTTTCTCAGAGCATGCCTTCGGAACATTAACTGTGCCTTTTACTACAGGCTTAACAAGTTCAACCTGTAATTTAGACATTGAATATATGAAGAGTTTTACTTTCTTTTTGCTGACGTCTAATACCATGTGCTAAAGATCACTATCCTAAATAACCGAAGATCTATTAGGAGTTGTAGCCTCGTGGAACGAATCTGTCAACCTATGCCAGTGGTCTGGAGTAAAAAGAGCAACAAAATCATCTTGTTATCATGAATATCAAATGATCTTTAATATTAAAATCTTACAAATTTTCATTCGATCAGCATTTCACATCCTGAATAGAAAACATAGGCTAGGGTATTCCAACCTATTACTTCATGATTTCATGCGTCCTCTGAAACGTTAACATATATCAATCCTTTCATCTATCCTTCAGGAAAAAGCTTAGACAAATAGTAAACAAGCAAAATTCTGAAATTGCATAAGATTATGAGACTCACATTCTAGTGATGATCCTTGCATCACCTAAGTCTCTCACCTGCAAAGTGGACATGACCATAAAAATGAGCATAATAAGTTTTGATGTACTTAGTCAAGAAATATAATCATGCATATCCTCTCTATGAAATCAGTAGCAATTTGGTTATCAAAGAAAATAACCGTAACTTGATTTTCTTAGCATCCCTTTACACAACTAAATAAATGAACACCCTAACTTGATTTTCTTATCACCCCTTTACACCACTTGATAAAAATTAGAGAGAGTAAAAAAGAAATGTGAGAAGAAACTCTATGTCAGCTCATTTTAAGCCTTTTAAGTGCTTAAAATTGAGTGATAAAGTTGTATGCCATGTCAGACTTCTATATTCACGCGATACATTCCTCCCTACTTGAAGTGTCTATACGACCACTAGCAAAACTGAAGTATCTAACAGACAATTTATGCAAAGTTTAAGGGCTATCTATGTACTTACACAAGAAAGATAGGAAACATCGTCTCACAGCCTATTCAGTAAAATAAAAAAACAGATCACATCAAAATTTACCTCATCAAACTTTGTGGCAAACAAGTTCAGTGAAGTAAGAATTCCTCCATTTTGTCCAAGATTTAATTGCTTCATGACTTCCTTGTATCGAACAGTGTCTCCAATATCGATTCACCAAATGGTAGGGTCAAGACAGCAGGATCAAGGTTCACGACATAACCCCGAAGATTGGATGCCATTGTATGGCAAACAAGATGATGGAGAAACGTAGTTTTTTCACTACATAATCGTCAACCAAAACAAGTGCTATATCAACTCTTCCCAGTAAAAATTAGATCACGACAAACAACTTGGGACAAATATAGTATCTCCAAAATAGTATACATATGAATCCTTAAAGTAAACAATTGGGACTTTACCATAACATCAATTTACTTATGTATCCACAAGATTCCTTAATTACTTGGCACAACAAAAAATGTTACTCCGTCCGTTCGCTTTTACTTGTCACTATTTTCCTAATTTGATTTCTATTTTTACTTGTCATTTTTGACAAATCAAGTAAAGCCGAAATTTTGTTTCCATGTTTTACACTTAGCATTAATTAGTTGTTCCTCAAATTATTTTTCAATACCTATTGGTAAATATCTATTAATATGAGTAATGTGGTAAAATCACTATACCAATTATCGTTTTCGTAATGAGTGTGCCATGTCAAAAGTGACAAGTAAAACCGAAATGAAGGGAGTATCATCAACTTAGAAACAAAGAATAGCGAGGACACCAACAAAACTATTAAATTTAGCTTGTATTCGGGCAACTGTTACATATATACAGAAATGATGGAGCAACATACCTGGCTAAAATGCACTTCGGTGTTTTACTAAACATTGGTTACTAAATTTGAAGCAATGTCACAAACACTAAAAAGCAAAAAAACTAGTCTTTAAACTTCCCTTTTAAAACCTACATAACTGTGCACATGCCCTAAGAGCAGAGCCAATTTTTTAATTTCTTGCTTTAATTGTGTAGAAATCAGTACCAATTTCGTTTTTAGCACTTTCACCCCAAAAATTCTTCCATACTATCAAAGCCTATCAACACAATATCCCACTAACAAACCAAAGTGAAAGAGCTCAAACAAACCACAAATAGAACTTCTGAGAAAAAATCAAAAACCCTAACATAATCAGTGTACGCAAAACACTGAAAATTCAACCACACAAAGAGCAAATATGTTGAAGAAATTTTAGATTAATAAAGATGCAACAGGAAATATCAAAAACCTCACAAACAGAAATTTTGAGAAAAAAACATTTCCATTTTGAGTAAATAATTATTTATCAAGATTTTTAAAGCAATAATCTAACAACCCTAAGTGAAAGAGCTCAAAAAACCCTAAACCTATCATATACAAGTGACTTCTAACATAGAAATTAAGAAATTAAAAGAGGAGAAACAACTAAAATTATGAGATATAGAATCTTACCTCTAGTTCCGATTCGAAATTCACCAATTGACATCCTTTTCGACTGATATTGAGTGATTTCCTTTTCTCAATTGAGAGAAAAGGGAGAGAAAAGGGAAAGAAGACTGCTTTTTTGGAGAGAGACGGATGATACAATGTTGAGAACAAAGTAAAATAAAAGACTTAGACCTGATATTTATTTGATCGGATAACGGATTTAGCAACTGATAAAAATTTGTTGCTCCTTATTTATTAAAAATATACTATTAGTTGGTCGGGCAACGAATTCAGTAATGGATTATAAATGTGTTGCTAGTTATTTATTAAAAATATACCAAATATATTTTCTAAAAATGGTAAAATACTTCTAGTGACAAAACTTCCGTTGCTATTTCCGTCTCCACCATTTAAAAAAAAAAAATCCCTCCATTTATGTCGCTAATTTTGTCACCAAAATAAAGGCGCCAATATTTACCGCCAAAATATAGCAACTCAATTAATATTCTGTCGCTAATCCGTCATTAATTAGGCCATTAATTTTAATTTCATTTATTTAGCAACAAAATTTCTGTTTTGTTGCAATTCCATCATTAATTAGCGAAGAAAATGAGCTTATTGCTAGAAATCCGTTGCTAAATGCGATTTTTTCTGTAGTGCTATAGTTATGGACTGCAACAATAATAAAACTCTTGTATTTTTATAAAGTGGGATATAAAGAAGACAAAATGTATGTAATCTATACCACTATCGCAGTTATGGGCTCAATATGTTAATACATAACATTTTTCAAATAAAATTATTTAGTATATATATGAAAAAGTAAAAAAAAAAATTGTATGTCAATATTTAGTCAAACTAAACCATATAAATGATATACGTATATTTTTAATCAAAACACACCACATAAATCAAAATGAAAAAATATGTGCTTTTGTGCTCTTGCTGTTTCTTTTTATAATGTCGTCTTAATTATTTTTGAGAAAATGCTCTGTTTCTATCCTGAACTATACACGAAATTTCTGAGATACACCCGAACTTTAGGAGGGTCCTATTACCCCTGGACTAATTAAAATCATATTTTGGTAACCTTAATGCCTACGGGGCACATACGTGTGCCTACGTGGACCTTCAGTGTGTTGATTCACTGATGTGCCATGTAGGCACTAAGTTTGCTAAAAATACAGTTTTAATTAGTTAAGGGGAGTAATAGAACCCTCCTAAAGTTCGGGTATGTCTCAACAATTTTGTGTATAGTTCAGGGTGGAAACAAATCATTTTTTCATTATTTTTTGTAAAAAAAAATAAACACGACACACGTCTGTATCTTTTTGGTATTGATAAATTTAATTAATATATACTTGATAAATTTTCTTCTGATATAATAGTAAATTATGTTTATCCCATGCAAAGGTAAAATCTTATTAAGAGTTTACGCCAACTTAATAAATACTTTTTTTTTTACTTGAACCATGTTGATTTGACACGAGTCTTAAAAATATTTATTATAAATTTATTTAATAAATGAATTCTATTAATATGTTTTGAATATCTGAATTTGATATTTAGTATTTGATATAGTAACTTAATCACAATGTTAACATTAGAAGAAAATGACTTGATTTGATAAAATAAATAAAAAGAAAATTTTATTTTTAATATAAGAGACAAATTAACAATAAATAATTCCTCCGTTACAAATTAACAATAAATAATTCCTCCGTTCGATTTTACTTGTCATATTTTGAATTGGCACACCTATTAAGAAAAACAATTAATAACATGACTATTTTACCATAGTACCTCTTTATATGATGCTTACATACAACAACAACAACAACAACATACCCAGTATATTCCCACATAGTGGGGTCTGGGGAGGGTAAAATGTATGCAGTCCATACCACAACCCCCGACGGAGGTAGAGAGGCTGTTTTCGATAGACCCCCGGCTCAGGACCAAGGACTGTAGACCAACAGACAAGCAAAATGATAAAATAACATAGCACCAACATCCACAAAAATAAAGTATAATTAACCAAAAGGCAAGCATTATGTTAAAGTAACAAAGAATCAACATTCACAAACAAGACGTATAGTTAACCCACCAAGGACCCTCCGTCCCTCAAACCTAGAGCTACCAACCAAGCTACCCTTAACCCTCCTATCTACAGACTACGACTCGACCCCACTCCTTAGCCCTCTAGCTTAATACTCTTCTTCCAAACCTTCTTATCAAGGGTCATGTCCTCAGTAAGCTGTAACGGTTCCATGTCACGTCTAATCACTCCTCTCCAGTACAACTTAGGTCTACCCCTACCCGGCTTGAAACCCTCCAAGGCCAACCTCTCACACCTACGAACTGGGACATCCGTGTTCTTTGTTATGACATGGCCAAACCATCTCAACCTCACCTCCCACAACTTATCCTCTACCGAGACCACTCCTACCTTCTCCCGAATAGTCTCATTCCTAACCCTGTCAGCCCTCGTAAATCCATACATCCAATGCAACATTCTCATTTCCGCCACCTTCAACCTTTAGACGTGAGAACTCTTAACCGGCCAGCACTCAGCCCCATATAACATGGTCGGCCAGACCGCAACTCTATAAAATTTACCTTTAAGCTTAAGAGGCACCTTCTTATCGCACAAAATTCCTGAGGCAAGCCTCCATTTCATCCAACCTGCCCCAATATGGTGGGAGACATCCTCATCACCCTCACCATTCCCTTGTATCATAGACCCAAGATACCTAAAACTATCTCTCTTACAAACAGCCTGTGACTCCAACTTCACCACTACCTCGTCTTCTTGCCTCACATCACTAAACTTGCACTTCAAGTACTCTGTTTTGGTCCTACTCAACCTGAATCCTTTAGATTCCAGGTTCTGTCTCCAAACCTCCAGGTTATTATTAACACCTCAGCGCAACTCATCAATCAAAACTACATCATCTGCAAAGAGCATACACCAGGGAACCTCCCCTTGTATATCACGCGTTAACACATCCATCACCTAGGCGAATAAAAATGGACTAAGAGTCGAACCCTGGTGCAGCCCTGTCAAGATCAAAAAATGCTTGGAGTCCCCTCCCACCATCCTTACTTGGGTCTTCGCCCCCTCATACATGTCCTTAATCGATCGAATGTATGCCACAGGGATCCCTCTCGTCTCCAAGCATCTCCACAGAACCTCCCTAGGGACCTTGTCATAAGCCTTTTCCAAGTCGATAAACACCATGTACAAATCCCTCTTTCTCTCTCTATACTATTCTACCAGCCTCCTCACTAGGTGAATTGCCTCAGTCGTTGAGCGACCAAGCATAAATCCAAATTGATTCTCCAAAATAGGCACTATCTTTCTCAACCTCCGTTCCACCACCCTCTCCTAAATCTTCATCGTGTGACTCAACAACTTAATACTATGATAGTTATTACAACTCTGAACGTCACCTTTGTTCTTATATAAAGGAATCATCATGCTCCATCTCCACACCTCGGGTATCTTAGCGGTCTTAAAAATGTTGTTAAACAAATGGGTAAGCCACCTCAATCCATCACTGCTAGAAAACTTACAAAAATCCACCGAAATCTCATCCGGCCTCGTCGCCCTGCCCCGTTGCATCTTGCGAATAGCCTCCCAGATTTTCTCTACCTTAAAATGCCTACAATAGCCGAAGTCGCGAGATTTCTCAGTGTGCTCCAACTCCCCTAACACAATACCTCTGTCCCCCTCATCATTCAAGATCTTATAAAAATACGACTGCCATCTTTTCATAATAAGAACGTCCTCCACCAAAACTTTTCCATCCTTCTCCTTAATGTACTTCACCTGGTCTAGATCCCTATCCTTTCGCTCTCTAGTTTTGGCGAGCATGTATAACCTCTTTTTCCCGCCTCGCTCCACTAGACCGAATACACTCTCTCAAAAGTTGTTGTCTTAGCAGTCATAACTGCTAACTTAGCCTCTTCTTAGGTAACTTGTACTCCTCCTTGCTCACCCGTTTTTTCTCTTCATCCTTACTCTCAACCAACTTAATGTACGCCACCTTCTTTGCCTTCACCTTCCTCTTAACTTCTTTATTCTACCACCAATCCCCTCGATGCCGGCCAGACCAACCCTTTGTGACACCAAAAACCTCTTTAGTAGTCTCCTTAATGCAACCCGCAGCCATATCCCACAAACTATCTACGTCTCCCTGACACTCCCACGCCCCCATCCCTTCTAACTTTGCCTCTATATCTAAAGCACTGGTCGGAGTCAGCCGACCCCACCTAACTCTAGGTCGACCCTCCCTATCCCTCCTCTTCTTACCCATCTTTATAACCAAATCCATCACCAGAAGTCTATGTTGAGTCACAAGATTCTCATTCGAAATAACCTTACAATCCTTACACAAGGCTCTATCTCCCTTCCTAAGCAACAAAAAGTCAATCTAGGTCTTGGCTAACTTAATACGGAAAGTCACCAAATGTTCTTCTTTCTTCGGGAAGCTAGAGTTCACTACCACCAACCCAAAGGCCCTCGCAAAATCCAACAGAGCAGTACCCTCATCATTCCTATCCCCAAAACCAAAGCTAATATGTACATCACTATAACCAATCGACAAATGCCCAATGTGCCCATTGAAGTCCCCTCATATGAGAAGTTTCTCCGAACTAGGCACACCTCAGATCACCTCATCCAGGACCTCCCAAAACCTCCTCTTCTCCTCCTCACCCAATCCTACCTGTGGTGCGTAAGCACTACAGACGTGCACCGTAAAACCCCCAATGACCGACTTAATAATCATCACCCTATCATTGACCCTATTAATCTCCACTACTTGTCCCCTAAGCTCTTTATCCACTAGGATACCTACACCATTACTATGTCTCTCATTACCTAAGTACCACAACTTGTACCCATCCACATCCCTAGCCTTAGAACCTACTCATTTAGTCTCCTGGACATACACAATATTGATTCTTCTCTTCCTAAGAATCTTACCTAGCTCTATCGACTTACCCTGAAGGGTCCCTAAGTTCCACGACCCTACCATCAACCTAATATCTCTCAACTCCCCTCCCCTAAAACCCCACCCTCTGCATCTTACCTTTAACCTAATACCTGTCCCCGAACCTACTCGCAGTTCCCCACAGCCCCCAGGACATGAACCTAGTTCACTATCTACTATCCTCATCGCCACTACTCACAGATTGAAACACAGCCCCAAACAGACAAGCAAACTAACAAAGTAAACAATAGGAAAATAGCAGTCACGCACAAACCCTTAACTGGTTTAGCAGATAGAACAAGACAACAACAATCTACCAATAAGCGAACACACACACAACAACACCAACAGTAGTCTACACAGTACATTAATATTCCTAGCAGCTAAGACAAACCAACACAACCCCAAATCCGAACAAAGCAACCAATTCCCACTACAAAGACCAGTAACAGTAAACAGATACAGAAAAGGGAAATAAAAACAAAAACAAAAAATAAAAATAAAAACAAGGGAAACTGGAAACAAAAAATATAGATGGATCAAAACTATATGCAGTGGCTAAGTAAATAAAGCTTAGATGTCACCGGTACGCCTGTGGGCTACAGGTTCCGTCAGCTTGGTTATAGAGATTGCTGCCAGAATAAGATCGCCAGTAAAAAGGCTGCTGGTAGTGGCATGAGTGTTGCCGGAGAGACGCCGGATTAATGCCGTAAAGACTTCAGGGTGACGCAGATGAAAACCTCTTTTGTGCCGGAGACAAGCCGGCCGAAACGTTGAAATTCGCCTATGATAGCAGCGGCGGGACAAGCAAGGGGGATATTTGGGGGGGCGAACCTACAAGGGGGCTGAGGGAGTGAGAGATCTGGTGTGGGAGACGAGAGTCGACCTTACCTTTTTCGGTTGTCGACGTCGTTGCCAGCGTCAGAAGCTACCGGTCAGTTATCTTGAAATTAATTTGAAAAAAAAATAATGTTAAGGTTAAAATAGAAAAAAAGAAATTTTCTTCTCTTGATATGTCAAAAATGACAAGTAAAAGAAGAAATCTAATTAAAAAATTAGTAACAAGTAAAAACGAATAGAGGGAGTATATGACATTTATTACTTTTAAAATTTAATTATGATTACTTGATATAAATTATAATTTATTTAAAATTACTAAATTATATTAAAATTGAAAAAGCTATTCAAACATGCATAAAAGATTAAAGTAAAAAATAAAATTATTTTTATCTCATAAAAGAAAAACATAAATGGGATTTGCACTACTCCCATAACAACAAAAAAAAAAGAATAATGCCTTTAAAGAGGAGTTGGGTTTTCATCCAAAAAGATAAGGATTAGTTGTGTTTGGGATCATGAGATCCACCATGTGAAAGATTACATAACTTGGCCGGGGAATACAATTGATATTTAGATAAAATTGTTTGGTTGTTTAATCATTAGATATTTATGTTCAATCTTTTTTTGTAAGGAAAAATAACATAAATATATACCTTAACTTATCATATTTACACTCTTACACAAATTTCTACTCTTATAAAGTATTACAAAAATATCAATTAATTATATATTTTCTGAGATGTATTGGGGAGCTAACTATGTATCTCGACAGATTCAGAATCGAAAAAAAATATATCAGGAGCCAATTATATATCTTTGTAAGGAATAAATGTATTTCATTGGATGTATTATGTAACTCGACAGATTTAAAATTGAAAAAATATGTCAAAAGCTGATTATATATTTTTACAAAAGAAAAAATGTATCTTTATTGAATGTATCGAAAGCAAATTATATATCTTGACAAACACAAAATCAAAATTTTCAGTAATTATGCAAAATATTAAAAAAAAATTATAATTAAGCTCCAAACTTTCAAAATTTATATTGTTTGCCCTTTTCTTTAAGCTACATCATAATCCAACAATGCAAGAATTTTTTAAAATTAATAATAATGTCTTTAAAATATTTTTTTTTTCAACAATCTAACATGTTGAAACCACCCTTTCTAATATATACTAGGGGTAGGGGCAGGGGCGGACCCACATAGGTTCAAGTGGGTTCATATGAACCCACTTCGTCGAAAAATTACACTGTATATATAAGCATTTTTTACAAATATAAAAGGTATGTATTATCTATTGAACCCATTTGACACAAGAGTAGCGCCCAACTCAGCGGTTGTGGGTTCAATTCCTAACACCTAGGTTGCATGTTTGATCCCTTGTAAGCCAATTTATTAATTATTCTATGCAACAGCCAGTTTAAGCAGATATTGAACTCGGTATATTATATCTATTGAATCTGTTCAGCATAAGAGGAGCCCAACCCAGCGGTTGTGGGTTCAATTTCTAACACTTAGGTCGTGTGTTCGATTCTTTGCAATGGCATTTTAAAAATTATTTTATGCAATAACCAGTTGAAGCAATTTCTTTTCGATAAGTTTGGGTCCATGCTGATTCCAACAAGTCAAATAAGCAAATGAAGCAACTTGCAAGTCAAATAAAGCATATGCATATCTATAGATTCCTTTAATATAACAATAATATAATCACAATACTTTTCAATACAGTGTACAATGTATATAACCCCTTGTAGAACTTGGCTCTTTGATGTCATAAAATATATAATTTGTTTTACACATTGATGCATTCCAACTAATTCTTTTTTACATGTATTTTATATGTTGAGTATAAAATAACGAATCACCTTTTGTACAGTCTCTATATATAAAGTCAGTATGCTAATCGAGAAACAAAATGAATAAATACCACATAGTTTGACACTTGAAAGTATTGTTAGCATTGTATAAAATGATTGAAACTATATAAGGCTTAAAAATAGAGTCTCAGCTTCATGTCATTCATATTGGTTATGTGGCTCATGTTTCTTCAACTACCTCCATTTGCCCTGCAGCTGAACATCAGCTCAACACTTATCAGACGGCCAACCCAAGAGAGCTCTTTTTTGCCATTTCACAAAGATCCATCAACTCATCAACCTACATCATGAATTACCCTCTCCTTTCTTATTGTCTTCATTATTTTCCGTCATCACTTTTGACGAATTTTGGTGGAGTTTTTGGCCTGAGCAATTATCGGGCAGAAGAAGATCGGTACAAGAAGTGACACAACAACTTGCAATAGAGGTCATCACAGGTGAACGTGAATATGGATTCTGAAGAACTTGATAGCCACAAACCATAAATAATTGTAAAATGAACTTACTTCTTCCATTTGAGTTGGGTCAGAATTTACACATAGAATAGGAATGGAGTAATCCATAAAATGGCTTGCCTGTAGTAATGTACCATCTCCTCCGGTAGCTACTACTAAATCTACATCGCGAATCAACCGACACAGATTTAAATGATAAACAGCTTTCTAATCGACAAATTTTTTTCTTGAAACACCGTTCTTACCAAATGAATCTGCTGATATACTATAATATGTAATATATACCATTAAGATTCTATGCAGCTACAGATACCAAATGGGCTCACACTAAAATATGAAAAAAGCATAAAAACATTGGGTCCTATTACCATACATTATCAACAGCAAGAAACCATGCAATCCTTGACCTCTTGGTTACATGACAACAAATTACCAGTTACTCCAAGGCTCCTTTTCATTTCTTGACTTTATTGTTGATTTGGGATCGGAGTTGCACGCCTGCACACCATGCATTGCATTTCATTGGGATCGAAGTACATGCCTGCACAACATATTTATTGAGATCAGAGTGCACGCTTGCATAATATAGTTATTGGGATCGAAGTATCAATTG
The DNA here is from genome assembly GCF_002878395.1 of Capsicum annuum. Lineage (NCBI taxonomy): Eukaryota > Viridiplantae > Streptophyta > Magnoliopsida > Solanales > Solanaceae > Capsicum > Capsicum annuum. The sequence continues at coordinate 99,933,467 of NC_061114.1, read as the reverse complement.
AAACTATCAATTGTCCATGTCCATAAACATAAATTTAGAATTCATGAGTGAGAATAACAGAGTAACCAAAAAAGAATGATCATTACTAAATACACCTTGCCAGGACTCTTGAATTAAAAATAAATCATAAAAAAGTTGTGTCTTAGACTATATATAATGCAGGATAAATGGGCTAACGACACATAGCTGCTCCAATGTCAAATTTGCTTAGTGGGAAACTGGAACAGAGCTACTGTAATACAAAATGTATTACTTATATGCAGACATCTTCTTAAGCTTTTGTATTACTTATATGCAGACATCTTCTTAAGCATTGTAAACTTTTATGTAGCAGTGAGCATGCTTTCAATTTGTCAAAAACTTAAAAACCAACCATCACGGCTCAATCACTCGTAAATTTAGTCTGTTAGTATACTAAATTGTTAAATATGTAGATGCCTCTTGATGACTGTCATACTTTCTCATGATGTGTTAGTATATCGGATCATTGAATAAACTCTTATTATGATTTATCCTATTAGGTTCATTGATTTCTTCTAAGATCAAAAACTTTAAAATTCTCCTCTACGCTAGATGTTTACAGTCTTGCACTATTAAATCTAACAAAAAATCCTAACAAATCAGTTTACGCGGAAAGCTATGATGCCTATCATTTTCATTCAAATTAGTTATATACGTGTAACAATTACGATTTTCTATAAAATATGTGGTATTGCCTCCCGCTTGTAGCTAGATTAAATTGTTTAATTGAGATTTTACTTGGGGTTGGAAGCCATCCACTTTTTATTTTAAGGGAAGAAGAACACCTCATTCAATTATTCAATTTCTGTATAGATTACATTGATTTGCAATTTGTAATTAATATCTCATAATGTAACATGACAAAAATAAAAATTATTATCATTAAAGAATTGACGAGAAATTCAACAGTCAAATCCTCCACAAATTCAAGTTATTAAACTATCAAATGCAAAACCTCATCAAAAAGCTGGGACAATGAATAAAGATGACATTTATTTGGCATGAATTCAACATAAAGAACAAATCATGTAACAATAGAGAACAAAGATCAACTTTTTAGAATCTATACCCTGTAGAATCTTCACTATTGTCTAGCTCGCAATCTATCTCGTTATCACAACTCTTGAGCTCTCCTCTTCCTCGATTTTCATTTAATTCACCTGCAGTCAAATATAAGTGGGTCTGAGACGTAAGATTTGACAAAGGAAAATTCACCGAAAAATTTAATTTTTCACCAAAAATTTAAAACTTTAAATTCAGAAACATACAAAATTACAATAGAAAACCTATCCAAAGAAACCCATGAAAGAATTTAAATCAGGCAATTAAAGTAAAGGAGAAAGATGTGTACATTTGACATTAAAAAAAATCTAAGGGACTAACCATGACTTGAAGGTGCTTCAAAGGACAGAAGTTTTAAAGAAAGAGATTTTGGAGATTTGAATTAAGGTGTACCGGTAAGGTAAGTAATGGAAAGACACGTATTCTCTTCTAACGTAGTCTATAAGCCACGTTGGTATAACAATACATATAAGCCATATGCAAATGACCATAATACTCTTAGTTTGAAATTATTGACAAATAGCTAACATGTCGAACCCGAAATATATAGAAAGCATTTTGTCAAAAAAGAAATCACAAAACAAAGCGTGTTGAGCGAACAAAAATAAATAATTTGTGCAAGAAACAAAAACGTGTTGTGTCTTCACATAGGGGTGTTCGTGGGTTAGTTTGGATCGGTTTAAGGTTAAAATCATAATCAAAATTAATTTAGTTGATTTTTTAATTTTTAAAATCAAACCAAACCACAAAAAGAAAATAACCGTCGGTTTGATTCTTGTCGGTTTGGTTTGGTTCAGTTTTTCAGTTTTTTCGATTATTGACTAGTCTACTCCAACTATCTCTAGAATAAACTCTTTTTTTAATCCATGGAAAAGAGTATCAAACTGAACAATTTCTCATGAAATATTTGTACAGTGATGGACATATGACACTATAAACTATTAAAAATCAAAACAAATACATTAAACAAAACCAACATTGAGATGAAAAGCACTAACTTTGTATTGTAGGCACTAAGATTATCCAACAACATACAAACACATACATTTACATTGTAAAATAGAGCTTTGTATTCTGTTGCAGTGTACTGCAAGAAGAGACAGAGTTGGGACAATTTGAGTTATCTGTTTACTTTATAGACTAGCTAAGTGAGCTAATCTTATAGGGAAAAGATTGAATAAACAAGGAGACATAAAACTGCCATTTGAACTAGGGACCATGGTAATTCGTTTGAAAGATTCTTTGTTTATGTGATTAAAGATGAAGCAGTTTCAGTCATCATTCATGTCATCTCTCTTGGGTTATTCACAAACCATACATCAATATAAATTCAGTAACATTTAATAAAACCCATCTGCACTATTGCCTAGCTAAAGTCCCATCCTATGAAACTTTGGAATTTTACTATAGAATAGAATTAGATTTGATCACTGAAAACATTCTACAAAAAATGAAGAGAAGACTACACTATGAAAGTGAGCATAAACGAGATATAGGGGGTTAAAAAAACTAAACAAAAAAATATTGCAATATCTGAGCTAGTTGAGACTAAGGGTGTCAAGTGGGCCGGCCCGACCCGACCCATCCCTCGTAACTAACCCGGCCCGGTAAGCCCTAGGGCTTTAGGGTTCCGGGTCTCGGGCCGATTATTTTTTTAAAATGGGCCTGGCTAACCCGGCCCGGACCAAGCCTGGTCCAGGCCCGCCAGTTAACCGGCCCGGCACGAATACCTTTTTTTAAAAAAAATTTAAAAAAAAATGGGATTTTGGGCAAAACTAGCCGTTGGCCCAACGGCTATATAGCCGTTTTTGGGTACAAACGGCTAGTTTGGGCCCATTTATTAAAAAAAAAAATTAACTTTAAAAAATATTTTTTAATTCCAAAAAAAATTCTATAAATACCCTACAACTTCAAATCATTTTTCACACAATTTTTCACTCTCTCAAATCTCAATTCTCAATTCTCAAATATTCAATATATTTAATTTCTTAAAGTGTTCACTTTAATTTTTTAATTTTTCGTTTACAAAGTACGAGAGAAAGTTTCTAAAGTCGCAACCTTCGGATACTTTCAAAATTTGGTATTGTCGTTCCATCTCTTACATTTAATTTTTATTTATTGTATTAATTATTTAATATTTAATTTTATTATATTTGTGTATTATGAATATTTTTAGTTTAATTTAATTTATATTATGGATAAATTAAGAAACATCGCTACTAAAGGTGTTAAAATTTTTTGTCCCGGAAGCGGTAGTGGTAGTAAAAAGTGAATTACTAGCAGTAGAGGTAGTTCAAGTAGTAGATATACCCGCGTGCCTTCGCCTCCGGTACCGCTTGGTACAGCTTTTGAGGAAGAAATAGATGTAGGTGCTCACGATATGGATTATGTAGAAGCTCACAAAAATTACGGTATAGAAGAAGAAAATGAAGTAGATGCGGTTAATTTAGACAAAGATAATGAAAATATTGCTGAGACACCCGCAGTAGGAGATGCTAAAGTTAGATCTGAATCAGTTAATCTCCCTCCTCGTCCTCCCAGTGCCCCAAGACCTCGTAAAAGAACTAGTGCTGCATGGCAATTTTTTGAACGTATATCAGATATTGAGGTGCAATGCAATATTTGTCAACAAATATATAAGCATAGAAGTGGAGGCAAACAAGGGGGTAGGGGTACGTTAATGAGACATATAGCTGAAGATCACAAAAGAGAGTTAAATATTGGACAAGGTGGTGGGGATGTTGGTGGGCCAACGCAAACTAAAATGGACCCAGCAACCGGTCACGTAGCGAAGAAGTATAATAAATTGAGGGACCGGGAAGAAATAACTAAAATGGTAGCTGGGTTGTTTGCATTTTAGTTTTCCTTCTTCTGATGCCTTTATTCGTTATATACAAGTAATTTTTAATCCTCTGTTTAACGGTATTCCTAGAACTACTTGTCGGTCTGATATTTTTTTAGACTTCATTAACAATATTATTTTTATTTATCAACATTGTTAAAAAATATTCAATGTAGATTGTCCCTAACTACTGATCTTGGTCGTGCTGTAAATAAAAAGGATTATTTAACTATTACTTGTCATTTGATGGATAGTAATTTCGTGATACAACAACATATTCTTGCTTTTTTATATGATGAAGATCGTAAACATACTGGATAATTTATTGTTGATTCTATTGTTAAAATTGCTAGATATTATGGTATCGAAAATAAAATTTTATGTATTGCTTTTGATAATGCTTCTAACAACAAGACCGCTATAAAAAAAATTAAAATCTACGCTATCTCCGCTCTTGCCTGAAATTTTTCATATTAAGTGTGCATGTCATATATATAATTTAATTGTAAAAGATGGTCTTGAGTTTTTTGAGCTTTCTATTGAAAAAATTTGTCTTGCCGTTGGTTTTATTCAAGGAAATAATCGTAGATCGAGAATTAGAGAATTTAAAGTTATATGTCAAGAAAATGGACTTACACCGATTTTGATGCCTGAGGAAATTGATACTATATGAAATTCTACGTATGAATTTTTAAAAACTTGTTATAAATATAGAATTCCTATTACACTAGCTTTTAACCAACATTGCGGTTCATTTGCTGATTCTGCTGATTGCATGCTACATAATTCTGATTGGGTTGTAATTAATGATCTTGTTAAGTTTTTAGAAAAATTGTATGTAGCTACGGTTGAATTTTTCGGTGCTTATTATCCTACTGTTTGTAATATTTTGGCACATATAGTCGATATTTCTGGTTTTCTCAAAGAATATAAAAATAAAGAAGGTTATAAAGAAGCTATTGGCGCCATGTTTACGAAATTTAAAAAAAAATAAATTCTCAATTCTCCCTATTTACTTGGTTGGTGCTATGCTAAATCCGTGCATGAAATATAATAATATGTGTCACTTTAATACTCTTATTATACTAACTTAGAAATAAATACTAACCATGATTCTGAACAAGTACAACCTGATTTGTGGACGGCTACGGCTGATGCAAAGGATTACATAAAAAAATTATATAATCACTATGCTGATTTACATGATTTAGCCGTACCTATAAATATCACTCCAACTGCCGCTCCTCACCCTCCCGAGGAGCCATCATCTTCTAAAAGGCTGGCACATAGTGGTTTTTCTGATTCATTTTATGATTTAAATTGTTGGAACAGTGTTGATGAGAGAACTTACACATCAACTTATCGGGAAGAGTTGAAATATTATCTTCGGACGGCACCAGCGGATCGCAGACGATGGATCAATACGTTGGATTGGTGGAGGAGTAATGAAACATAATATTCTATGCTTTCAAGATTAGCTAGAGATATCTTGAATGTTCCAATGTCAACCGTTGCATCAGAGAGCGCCTTTAGTCAGGGACGACAGCAGCTTGGAGACAACCGACACTCATTGGAAAGTGATGCAATGAATGTTTTAGTTTTCCTCAGAGATTGGATTAGAGCGGAAAGAAGAAAGCAAGGAATGGAACCGGAGCCGAGCGACGAGCTGAAACTTGAAGAAATTATGACTTCACGGGAGTTAGCAGAATCAAGTCCAATGCATGGTTTTGCCCCCGTTGACTTCGACTATCCTATGCAAGTTCTCGTTAATATTAACATGAATGATTTGGAAAAAATGATGCATAGAAGAGGGGTGAGGAGGGTCGACCTAGAGTTAAGTGGGGTGGCCTGACTCTGGTCAGTGCTTTAGAGATAGATGCAGAGTTGGAAGGGATGGAGGCGTGGAAGTGTTGGGGGGACGTAGATCGTATGTGGGATAGGGCGGCGGGTTGCATTAAGGAGACTTCTAGAGAGGTTTTGGGTGTCTCTATGGGATGGTCTGACTAGCATTAGGGGGAATAGTGGTGGAATGAAGAAGTTAAGAAGAAGGTGGAGACGAAGAAGACGACTTACATTAAGTTGGTTGAGAGTAAGGAAGAAGAGGAGAAGCGGGTGTGCAGGGAGGAGTACAAACTTGCTAAGAAGGAGGCTAAGTTAGCAGTTACGACTGCTAAGACAGCAGCATTTGAGAGACTTTATTCGGGTTTAGAGGAGAGAGACGGGGAAAAGAGGTTGTACAGGCTTGCCAAAACTAGGGAGCGTAAGGGTCGGGATCTGGACCAAGTGAAGTGAATTAAAGGAGATCATGGAAAAGTTTTGGTAGAGGATGTTTTAATTAAGAAAAGATGGCAGTCGTATTTCCATAAGATCCTGAACGATGAGGGGGACAGTGGTATTGTGTTAGGGGAGTTGGAGCACACTAAGCAGCCTTGCGATTTCGGCTACTGTCAGCATTTTAAAGTCGAGAAAATATGTAGGGCTATTCACAAGATGCGAAGGGGCAGGGCGACGGGTCCCGATGAGATTCCGATGGACTTTTGGAAGTATGCTAGCGAAGCGGGATTAAGGTGGCTAACCCATTTGTTTAACAATATTTTCTAGACCACTAAGATGCCCGAGGCGTGGAGATGGAGTACGGTGATTCCTTTATACAAGAATAAGGGAGACATTCAAAGTTGCAACAACTACCGTGGTATTAAGTTGTTGAGTCACACGATGAAGATTTGGGAGAGGGTGGTGGAGCGGAGGTTGAGGAAGATAGTGCCTATTTCGGAGAATCAATTTGGATTTATGCCTGGTCGATCGATGACTGAGGCAATTCACCTTGTGCGGAGGCTGGTAGAATGATATAGAGAGAGGAAGAGGGATCTGCACTTGGTGTTTATCGACTTGGAAAAGACGTATAACAAGGTTCCTAGGGAGGTTATGTGGAGATGCTTAAGGCGAGAGGGATACCAGTGGCGTACATCCGTTCGATTAAGGACATGTATGAGGGGGCGAAGACTAAGGTAAGGACGGTAGAAGGGGATTCCAGGCACTTTTCGATCTTGACAGGGCTGCACCAAGGATCGACTCTTAGGCCGTTCCTATTCGCCTTGGTGATGGATGTGTTGACGCGAAATATACAAGGGGAGGTTCTTTGGTGTATGCTCTTTGCGGATGATGTAGTTTTGATTGATGAGTCGCGCCGAGGTGTTAATAATAAGTTGGAGGTTTGGAGACAGACCTTGGAATCTAAAGGATTCAGGTTGAGTAGGACCAAGATGAAGTACTTAGAGTGCAAGTTTAGCGACTTGAGGCAAGAGGACAATGTGGTGGTGCAGTTGGAGTCGCAGACGGTTTGTAGGAGAGATAGTTTTAAGTATCTTAGGTCTATGATCTAGGGGAATGGAGAGATTGATGAAGATGTCTCCCATCGTATTGGGGCAGGTTAGACGAAATGGAGGCTTGCCTCGGGAATTTTATGCGATAAGAAGGTGCCTCTTAAGCTTAAAGGTAAATTCTATAGAGCTGCGGTCCGGTCGGCCATGTTATATGGGGCGGAGTATTGGCCTGTTAAGAATTCTCACGTCCAAAAGTTGAAGGTTGCGGAAATGAGAATGTTGTGTTGGATGTGTGGATTTACGAAGGCGGACAAAGTCAGGAATGAGACTATTCGGGAGAAGGTGGGAGTGGTTTCGGTGGAGGATAAGTTGCGGAAAGTGAGGTTGAGATGGTTTGGCCACGTGATGAGAAAGGGCACGGATGCCCTAGTCCGTAGAAGTGAGAGGTTGGCCTTGAAGGGTTTTAAGCGGGGTAGGGGTAGACCAAAAATATACTGGCGAGGAGTGATTAGACGTGACATGGAATAGTTACAGCTTACTGAGGACATGACTCTAAATAGGAAGGTTTGGAGGAAGAGTATTAAACTAGAAGGCTAAGGTGGGTGGTCGAGTCGTAGTCCGTAGTTAGGAAGTTTAAGGATAGCTTGGTTGGGAGTTTCAGTTATGGGGGAGGGGGTCCTTGGGTTGTTAATTATACTGTTTTTTTGTGAATGTTGGTTCTTTTGTTACTTTAGCATATTACTTGCCTTTTGGATAATTATACATTATTTTTGTGGATGTTGGTTCTTTGTTCTTTATCATGTTGCATGATTGTTGGTCTACGGTCTTTTGTCTTGAGCCCGGGATCTATCAGAAACGGCCTCTCTACTCCTTCAGGGGTAGTGGTATGGACTGCGTACATTTTACCCTCCCCAGACCCCACTATGTGGGAATATACTGGGTTTGTTGTTGTTGTTGTTGTTGTAAATTATAAATTTTAGATCATTTTGCAATCAATAAAATTCCCCAAATTCATTCACTCCTTAGTCCTTGCTTTTTATATTTTTTCATTTAACAATTTAAAATTTTAAATTGAATTTCTAGTTTTCTACTTTAAATTAAAAACTTACTTCTAATATATTATTAATTTACTACCAAATATTATTAATTTATTATATTAAGTAGCATATGTTTTGTATATTTGCGCATATATCTTCTATTGAAGTGTATATTTAACGTATACATGTGTATATGTTCTATAAATTAGTATATAAGTATATCTATATATATTGTAATGTATATATAATGTAGTGTAGTTTATAAGTAGTAGTATATATACATTGAATGGTGCGTATACACGTGTATATATCTTCTATAGAAGTGTATATTTAACGTATACATGTGTATATGTTTTATAAATTAGTATATAACTATATCTATATATATTGTAATGTATATATATTGTAGTATATTTTATAAGTAGTAGTATATATACATTGAATGGTGCGTATATATGAGTAACTGACTAATTGTGTATATGTGTATATATTTTTTAAATTCTAATGTAGTATATACTATATATATATAGTGTATATATATTATTTAACGTATTTATAATGTATATAGGTGGGTATATGTAATGTATATTGAAAGAAAGTTTTGTTTTATATTTTTGACAGGGTTTGACCAATTTTTTAACCGGGTTTGATCGGGTTTTGGTGGGTTTGATTGGGTTGGGTTAAGTGGGCCGGGTTATGGTGGGTTTTAATTTTTTTACTGTTTGGCTCGGCCCGTCTAGCGCCAAAACTGGCCCTTAACCGGCCCTCAACCCGGTTAAAATAGAAGGGCCGGTTCCGGGTTGGCCCAGCCCAACCCATTTGACACCCATAGCTGATACTCTAGAAAACATGGCACAAGTATAATCAACAGGAAGAAAGTGAAACATTTGCAGTTGCATGGACCATCAACGCAAAACAAACGAGAGGGAGAACCCCTTCACTTGGTAATTTTTAGCCTAGGACTATAAAAGCCCCCTCTTTCAAATTTAGTTCAATTTTGCATAATCCACTACTCGCAAGCAACTAAACAAACGAACGACAATGATTTATACAATTGCTCATAATTAAAGGTACGAATGACAGGAAACAAAAGAAAAAATCATTTTAGAAAACTAATTGCATGTCATGTACTCTTCTAAATATTTGTATAAAATTAAAATTAGCCAAGATAGCTAGAATAAAAAAACTAAAAATTACCTTCCCAAGCTTTAATAATCTTGTATTTAAAGTTTTCACTTCCCAACCTTCAATCTTTATTTTTGTTTTTTATTGTGAGATGAAAAACTGAAAAAAACTTTTTTTATCGTTTGCTTTCTATCAAGAACAACAGAAGCTAATGCGGTGCTGCCTTTCAATGAAGAACAAAAGAAGTAGCAGTTGATGTACTACGTATTGTGAAAGTTGAAGTAGAAAAAGTGAGGTAGGAACCGTAAGATTAATTTATTATTAATAGTAGGTAGAGTTGGGTTTGGGGCTTTGGGCAATTGGGCTAAAATATTGGTTGAGTCAGATATAGATTAAAATTTAGTTTAAAATTAAATTTAATAAAATATTTATATCTTATTTATAAATTATATATAAATAATTATAATATATATATAAAAAAAAAATTTATCGATTCGGTTTGATTATTTTTAATTTTTTTTTTTTAAGTAAAACCATAACCAAACCAAATAGCATCAATTTTTTAAAATTTAAAATCAAACCTAACTAAATTAAACCAAATTAAGCATCAATTTTTTTAATCGATTTGATTCGATTTACGGTTAGATTTGATTTTTAACCAAATCCAAAACACCCCTATCTTCACATATAAAATTAGGACATTTTATTACGTACATGTTTTTGGATGAACTGTTACTATTTTATTAAGATTAGAAAAGCCCAAAGGAAGATGGATCTCTCGACTCTCTTCTGAATCTCTGATCAAACGAGAAACAGAGAATAAGTACTTTTGGCTTCTTCTTCTTCACTTTATCGATCGATTACTCATTGATTTCCCCACTTCTGTTTGTTTCAAAATTGCCTCTTGATCAACTACTGCCACTGCCTTTCTTCATCATATTGGGAATTTTCAAATTGTGTCAAATTCACCTAAAAATTGATGGTGAATTGTTCATGGGAAAATGAGTTACTGATGGAATGGCAAAAGCGATCAATTTCTCTGTTACTACTCAACCTTTTCGATCATTGAAGAAAAAAGAGAATAGTTTTTTTTTTTTTTGTTGTTGTTGTTGTGGAAGGATAGTATATGGGGAGTTCACAGCAGGGTGGTAGTTTTGGGGACCCTCAACAAATCTCCTCTGATAATGTTAAAGGTCTTTGCTTGGCTCTCTCTTCTAGTTTGTTTATTGGCTCCAGTTTTATTATCAAGAAAAAGGGTCTTCAAAAAGCTGGTGCTTCTGGCCTCAGGGCAGGTAACTTTTTACCCTTTTGTCCCTTTTTACAAATTAATATCTTACTACCTTGTTTTTTGTTGGAATTTGCATAGTTTTTTGCCCATTGCTTCAGAAATGGCTGAAATTGAACTGAGTGATTCCTTAAATATCTTGTTAGTCTTTTTTTGATAACCATCGTGTTCGCGCCAGTTTGTGTGCACCTCGACTAATTCCACCTATGCGTGTCACTTCACCCGACAACAGATACCATATAAGGCTAGGATAAATATGGAAAAGAAATCTCCTAGTGCTTTTTTCTCTGCAAGCAGTGGCGTGGCAGAGCCAAAATTTTAAACAAGGGGTTTCATAAGTGAATATAAGAACTAATCGAAGGGGTTCAACATCTACCATATATAGATAAAAAATAATTTTAACCATGTATATATAGCATAATTTTCTACCGAAGGGGTTCAGATGAACCCCCTAACCCAACTGTAGCTCCGCCCTTGTCTGCAAGGATTTGAACCTGAGACCTCATGGTTCTGACCCACCTAGTTTTTTTGATGGAGTCAAATATTGGAAATTTGTTTGTTTTATGAACTGAGTTGGAATTCGGGAAATGTGCTTTTTGAATGGATTGGTCCAGCACATGAGAAATGCTTGAAATACACTGGGTTTGTTGTTGTTGTTGTTGAGTTCTTCTTCCTCTTTTTTTTTTTTTTTTTCTGCTTTTCTCATTGGTTTTGCTGAAGTTGCTGAAATCTTTGCTGGAGATCATTGTTCCATACACAAACTTTCCTAATAGCAATAACTCAAATTGCTGAAAAGATGAAAAATGTGTGGCATCACTTTGCCAGAAAAAGCTTGTTCAGCATGTTAACAATGAGTGAGACAGTAAAAGTTTAAATATAGATATAACTCAGATATATAATTACACAGTAAAAGTTTCCTATTCTGCATTGCTTTTTAACTTTTTTTTCTTATGAACATACTGTTTAATGATTGCAATCAATAATCGGAAAACATTGACATTTCGTCTAGACAACAAATCTTTTGGCAACTAGAATTATTGTGTGGATTTAAACCTTAGTATCCTGTCAAGTTCTCAGATGGTTTGAAGTCAGTCCTTAAGAACTCCTTTGCTTAATTAATACTTAATAGTTGGAAAAGCTAAACCCGAGCATAGCAAATTCATTATTATCATCATTGTAGATGATTATAGAAAATATTGGTTTTGTCTAGTTGCCCACTATAGCAAGAGTTAGATAAAAATATATGGTTACCTTGGTCCTATAGCTTCATATATACTAGCTGTATATGCTTTTCTTTGGTAAGTTGACTATACTAGTTGTATATGCTTAGTTTGGTTCTATAGCTTCATATATACTAGATGTATATGCTTAGTGTGGTCCTACAGCTTCAGGTTCACCAGATGTTCTCTTAAACAACAAAGGCTTCACTGTTTGCTGCACCCTGATTATTAAGGTTTCGTTTACTGCAAAAGGGTATGACTACCTGTGCACATGATACTTGTAAAAAATCAACTTCAAGGCATAGCAAAGAAATGGCTTTCCTGTTTGACAATCTTATTCATCTTAGGTCTTGGATTTATTATATTATAAGCTTTAATAACAAAGTTAGCTTCTAAAAGTTATTCAATTTACATATGTCGGGGCAATGTGCTTTTACTTATTTTTACATGCTATGGCAGGCGCTGGAGGTTATTCTTACCTGGTGGAGCCTCTTTGGTGGGCAGGAATGATAACAAGTTAGTTAGCCCATCCTATTCAATCTTCTGATACATGAGGATTGTGCTGAATTTTTTCTCCCATCTTGTTCAAAATAATGTCTTTTAATGACTTGGCATGGCTATTGAGATGAGAATTGAAATGTACATCATTTAAATTTATGTAAAAATAGATTTATTTTCATTAATTATTTTTTGCCAAGGACGATAAAAATAGAAAAGTGGTTTTGCAAACAGTCAATTCATGGAACTTCTGACTTGATATTTGAATATAAAGTTTATCGAGTAAGGAAATTCCTTGAGGAAGTAGATGTTATCTAGTGGAGTATTTTCGACAACATTTTGGAATACGAGACTGAATTACTATGGGGATAGTATATCGTTATGCTTACTTTACTGTGCTGTTCAGCAGTCTAATTGCATGTGAAGTCTTATGGTGAAATTAATTTTTACCTTATAAAGGTCAGACATTTGTGATAGTTCAAGGGAAAGCGTAAAAGATAACTTGGCTATTAAGGAATATGGACTAAGATGATTCAGTTGATTTCATCTTCTTTTTTATCAGGTAAATAATCTTATTAATGTTGAGGGAATCTTTTGGTACAAGAAGTATACCGAAAGGTAGAGAAACCTAAATCAAAATATGGTTTCCTACAAAAGTCCCCCACTCATTCAATGTAAACAAGAACATATACCCGCACGCGCGCCCGGGGGGGGGGGGGGGGGGGGGGAGAAGAAGAATAAAAAAGGGGAAACCTCGTTTACCTCATACAATCTATTAATAGCTGATCAAGGGGGAAGAAAAGGAAAGGGGACCCCGACAAAAAATGCATTTGACTTGGGAAGGGAAACAGAGAATTCTTGGTAAAAGAAAAGGATAATTTATGGTAATTTGAGAGATGGATAGACATCTATTTCAAGGATAAATAATGCATATTGAGTTGGCTAGCAGATAATAGATGATATTTTTTTTCGATAACTCTCCCTATGCATAGTTCCGAAAGTCAACCAGTTAGTGATTGGGAACCTCTTTAGACCATGCCGTTGTACATGAATGTTGTATAAGCTGGTTTTCGTGATAACTAATTTATTGAATGGGGAGTATACCTTTGAATTCTAGATCCGGGATCAGTGAATGAGGATTTGAGAAGTTAAAAATAAAGGAAGAAAGCATCAACTACTAAAGATATCCCTAAAATGTAAATTCTGTGTTGTTTTGCTTGTTTTGTTTCATTAGTGTGCTAGAATAGAAGAGCTTTCAGGAGGTAAGGGCTCTCTTAAGGATATCAATATATCCTAAAGTTGTCCATCTGACTATTCTAGCCGTACTATGTTTGTGAATTTTCTTAATTGTCTAACAAATATGATGCTGAACACAAGGATATTTACTTCAGTTCTTCGTCTTTGCTGTACTTTTTTGTGACTAATATGGTCTTCACCTGTTTAAAAGCCTCGATAGGAAAGGAATATATGCATTTACTGAAAATCCTTCCAATATTGCTTGTAGAAAAGTCATATCTCCTTGCTTTTGTCTCCTTCACCTCTCCTTAAAAAGGAGAATTTTTTATGGGGCTTCTATGCTTGTTGTTTTATTTTTATTTGAAGCATTTTAACCATTTCCCATGTTCTCCTCACCTTTCTATTTGAAAAAACAAGACAAACATGGTTGATGTGAGTGCATTGCATCTGTGGCAGTGGTTGTTGGAGAAATTGCTAACTTTGCGGCTTATGCATTTGCACCTGCTGTCCTAGTCACCCCTCTTGGTGCACTCAGTATTATTATCAGGCAAGAGATGGCTGGAATTGATTGTTCAACTTTGCTATCTGTTACCTTCGAGGCGACATTTAGTTATTTATTATTTTTGCAGTGCTGTGCTTGCTCATATGATATTGGGAGAAAAACTGCATATTTTTGGAATCGTTGGTTGTGTTCTATGTGTTGTGGGTTCAACAACAATTGTTCTACATGCTCCTCAAGAACGCCAAATTGAGTCTGTAAAGGAACTCTGGGACCTTGCAACAGAACCTGGTATGCATTTGAATGCTGACAAAGCTGAGTCCTTGAAATTTCGTGAGCATGCAAGTTTTGATTGCTTAGTTTGTCAAAACTTTTTACTGACAATAATTTGCTAATTTCTTACTCATGGCAGCGTTCCTCCTATATGCAACTTTGGTTATAGTGGCAGTTGTCATAATCATTGTCCAGTATGCTCCAAAATATGGACAGACTCATATAATTACTTATGTTGGAGTTTGTTCACTCGTTGGTTCTATTGGGGTAGGCACTCACCTATCTGGTTGGAGTTTGGCTTTCCATTTTTCCCTCCCGCATCTGGGTTCTCTTTTTCCTTTTCTTAAGCTTGTTATTATTGCATCACCCCTACATCTATATTATCTAATTGTGTTTTTTTGGAAAAATCATAAATGATTTGGCAGGTTATGAGTGTCCAAGCACTAGGAATAGCATTAAAATTAACATTCTCTGGGACGAACCAGTTGTTGTATCCTCAAACATGGGTCTTTGCCGTTGTCGTGGTGACGTGTGTGTTTACACAAATGAACTACTTAAACAAGGTAATTGGAATGTATTTTCAGTTCTTTTTGTTATCTTATGATTGGGTTAACCAAAAAAATTAAATCTTATGATTGGATACATTCATCATTTGTGTGGAAGTTCTGAATATTAGCTTGGAATATCTTTCTGCTCTTGGACTCTTAGGTTAGGTAGCCTATATCTTGTTGCAATTTGACTTACAGTAAAAAGAATGAAGATTGTTCTGTTAGGACTTTATCAAAAAAATAACTTAGCTACTAAATTCAGAAGCCTAGGTTCTTTATAGACCTCACACCCCAGTGTGGTCTCCTAGAGCACTAAGAGAGGTTGCTTCTTCACTTTGGCTAACAGCCAAAGGGACCATATTTACAGTTGAGGATAAGGGGTTGGCAGTGGATAACATATGTCAGATGGTGTTACATGTGCATGCAATCTTAGTAGGATGTGGACCAATTACGTTTTTCCTGCCAGGTAGCAAATAGACTATGATAGTATGATGTACTATGTTAAACTTGCTTGGAATACATTGGATTGGACTAGGCTAGTAACTATCAAAGATTTGCTCCGTAGTTGGTCATTCGGAAGTAGAAAATGGAGAAGTAGAGTATTGGAAGTAGCTCAATTAACGCTATTGTGGATATATAGAAGAGCCAAATAAAACACACACACACTCACACGCGCGCACACACACAAAAACATTTATATTTGTAATTTTTTTCTATTTTTTGTTACTCTTAATTTTTGTTTGTTTTTGTTACATTATATTAGTTAAAGATAGTTTAACAATTTTTAAATATTTCTAAATTTTAAATTATATATCAATTTCAATTTTTTTGTCCTATTTTCTTTTTCAGTTCGTTTTAGAGAATATCTCTTTACTTTTTTGGAAATCCCTTAAGTTCGACTTTTCACATGTCATGTTTAAGATCAAAGATTAAAAGGTTTTTGGTTAGATTGCTTATCAGCTGATCGGGCACATAATTATGCTTATCGGTTCAGCTTATAAATATACTAATCCGCTAGCCAACTGATAAGATAACGGTTGGTTCAATATCATATTAATTAACAATGAATGAACAATTATTGGGCGGTGTATTGGATAAATCTAAGTGACAATGAAATATTGAGAGGTTATCTATATGTCCTCCATTTTTTCACCAACTAAGTTGTTTGTATGTAGTGCTCATCTATTTATTGATCATTTAGGCTTGTTGAGTTTTGTTCGTTCAATATTTTTAATAGGTTATAACATAAAATCAAATGAGAATTTTCTTCAAAACTAAAATGTTTGTAGAAATATTTTTTAATTATTGGGTCGACTATAAAAATCAAAACTTTGATATAGTTTGAAAATTTTTAGTTTTATATTAGACTTTGTGAAGAATACATTGGAATTGTTTTATTTTTGTTATGGTCCTTTATGTTGTCAAAAATAATTTGTCTTTTCAATTAAGAATTAGTTTCATGTTTCATTTATTTTTTAGGGAGACCGACTACACTTTATGGTTAGAAGTCATAAGAAGTTGCTTATTTCCTAATCGTAGAAGTAAATATAATACTGATTGAGGTTCTAATTTTTGAGTTTATATAAAAGATACTTCATATATTTAAGGATAAACATGTAAATATGCAATTCTTAACGGGTTAACATTCGCCCAATGAGAAAATTGAGTAATTTGGCCGCATCGGTAAGTCATTAACTATAAATTTTAATTTGTTCACCAACCACTAATTCAATAACTCAGTACCAACAATCTAAAGCTAATTTTACAGTTGAGTTATCGATTACGATTTGATTTTGAATAACATAATTTTGATCTTTCTACATATCTTTAGTGTAAGACCACAAAATTCATAAATCTTCATTACTTTTTAAAATTTGTGCTAAGTCAAAATCAAGCGAAAAAATTGAACGGAAGGGAATAAAAGTTTTTGTAAGTTTAAAAACAATTTTGTAAGAGTATATTATAGACTTTCTTTTAATTTTCCAAGCAAATGCATGCACTAATTTTTATTGGAAGTTCTTAAATTAAAGTCTTTAACAATATCTAAAATAATATTTTGCCTTATGTTGAATTAACTTCATTATTTTTTCTTAATTAAACATATATTGGCTAACCATTTTTTAAAAAAAGTACAATATTTAAATGATATAAAAATATTTGATCCTATGAATTACTGTATGGTTCCGTCAATAAAGTTAATATATAAATTAAGATAGAATTTAAGTTAAATAAAATAATTAAAAGGTCTGATTCAAATAATACTTAGGTAGATGTTCCTTCGATCAGTGAAATCGTACAAGGTTATTAAAACTTCAATAAAGGATAAAATAAACAAAAAAATCCTTGTGAGTATTAAACAAATTAGCTTTCTCTTATTATTATTATTTCCACATAAAAGAAGGCCACAACTTTTGAATTGGTTAGATAAAAATCTTTTATGGTGTCACTTTCACTTATTTTATGACTCATTACTTTTTGCATGACATTTAATAAGTCCATATAATTGTTTAAATTTACTAAAATGGGTGAAAGCTTGCAAAGTCATTAAAATTTAATTAGGGTTAACATGGACAAAAGAAATTTATGTGAGGTCTTTGCAGTTGTTTAAATGAGGAATGCCTTTTGTTTTTTGTAACTTTTTGGAGCATCCACGAGGTGCCAGTTATTACAGATGATCAGATAGTCTTGTCAAGGACCCTTTCTTGGAGAATCAACATGCACATAAATGGGAGCTCAATGACCTTGAGGAAGCTAATATCTCCACTAAAAATAAAAGTTTCGCATGTTTGTTGTTTTATGGATAGAAGGATAGAAGCACAGAGAGATAGAGCTCTTTCTGCAGATCAGTGAGCATCTCTAGGTCTCATAATGAAAACTAATCACATTTATCACTGCAGCACCTCTTGGCCTCAAATCTAGATGATCATCGTATAAATATGGATGTCATACAAGATTGGACAGATCAGAAATTATAACATCTGGAGTACACATAGAGGGAAAATAAATAAGAGAAGGTCGTCTGGGATGGTCGCCCGACCATTTCATTTCCGTACTGGTGGAAATAGGATTCAAATTCATGATACAATCTTCTTGTATATTAAGACATTCGGCCATACCTCCAGGTTGTTGATCGGAATGGAATTGGATGTGCCGGCTTTGGTTGCTTGCCCGAAGGAGGAAGGGCTATGTGATCTGATCAGCTATGTAAGCCGTAGCGCTAGAGTGTGTACTATTCCTCTAGGAGCGAGACTCCATCCAACTCCTTGGGCAAGGCCTTCTGTTCTATGTCCAACATAAGAATCCAAATGTACCGGTCCTTATTGTGACAATATGATGATTGAAAGTGTTAAAAAAAGACCACCACCACAACAACAACAAACCCAGTATATTCCCACATAGTGGAGTCTGGGGAGGATAGAATGTACGCAGTCTATACCACTACCTCCGAAGAAGTATAGAGGCTATTTTCCGAAAGACCCCCGGCTCAAGACAAAGGACCGTATTCAAACGTCACAAGCATACAACATGATGAAAATAACAGCGATACAACAACCACCAAAAATAAAGACTACATAGACTTAAATCACATGGATAGAAATTTCAATAAGGGATGTCTAATTTATCAAAATTATTGCAGACTGAACTAAGAATTGAACAAAATGGAATTATAGAATCCTATAGATCCATACAGGCAAAGACAACTAGTTCAGGTTGATGCTTAATTGTCATCGTTACACTTACAATAAGTTACTATTAGTCTTTTTAGTTTGGTAAGAGACTAGAATATTACTTGGAGAAAGTTGGTGGTTTAGAGAACATCTAGGTTTACTGAATCTCTAGTTTTCCTTATTTACTATTATAGCAAAGAAATTTGCTTGAATAGACCCAAATGGGTAGATTCATTCTTTATAGTTTGAATTACTGCATTTCTTATTTCCAATGAATCTTGGTATCTATTGAAAGAATCAAAGCTGGTTCTAAGAGTCAAATAAATGGTGGAACCGCATATAGATGATTCAGAATAGGTTGGGTTGAACCCTAGTTGATTGATTTGCCTGTTGAACTTCTGCCGCTCCCTGACTGACTACGTAAAACTACATTTATAGGTGCAGATCCTTAGTTGATCATTTGTTAGTTAAAGGACATTTATATTTCTGATGATTGTTTTCCCTATTTGCATATCCTTGTCTTCTCAGTGTTTTTCTCTCTCTCTTTTTTTGGGGGTAGATTTGGGGATAAATCATTGTTTTTCTGTATGGTTACACCAGATCTTCCTCATTTTTCAAATGCAGGCTCTTGATACATTCAACACAGCTGTAGTGTCACCAATATACTATGTGATGTTTACATCACTCACAATACTCGCCAGCGTCATCATGTTTAAGGTGCAATTACTTTACTTTCTTTACCAATGCTGTATCCATTAACTTATACATCACACTGTATTCGTAAGACATTGGTCAGTTTAAATTGTTCAAGTTGATTCAATGAAAATATTTTGAAGAAATTAATTTTAAGAAAAAGTGAGACATTTCCTGTAGCTCGAGGATAAATGATCATCATAAATATGAATAATTGTTGATTTTTCTTTCTGCTGAGAATTGAAAAGGGATTACTCTTCCTTTTGTGGGTGAAAATTTTCTTTAGCATCTCACCTAGTGATTTCCCCCCTCTGGAATGCTTCTATTTTTCATCTTAAAAATGGACTTTTTGAACACCTAGTTCATTGTTGTACTGTAGGTCTGTGGGAGGTCAGTGATCCTAGTCATCTTTTCCAACAATTCTACCACCTCATTGGTATCATGTTACTTAGTTGCCTAGGGTATGTACGAAGCCTAAAAATAAGAGACCTGGAAAGGAAACATCGATGAGGCATATTCAACCTAACTAGAGATAAACATGATTAGGAGTGACACTGGTGCAGAAGAATGTGTGCTTGCCCGGCCAATGTGGGTGGGGAATAATAAAAGTTGATTCCAGGCCCTCATTGACCTTCATTTTCTTGCAAGTGTCATTGGAAATTACAAATGTTGAACTTTAAATACTCATAGTAGTTGTACTTTGTTAAACGTTGATACAGATGAGACAGATCTTTTATGATTCCAGCGAGATTTTTAGTGACTTGTTCAAGGAAAGATAAAGAATATTATGTATTTAAGATTAGTCATTGATGAAATTGAAGCGAAAAATAAAAGCAGCCATATTTCTGAATAGTTTTTTTAAGTAACTTGGATGTTTGAGAATCATTATAATAATTTCTGAGAACTTCTCTTTTTCTATTTGCTTTCTGAAACTGCCCAACTATTTAGAGCTTGGCTTTTAACAATTTTATACCCTTAAATATATCTAATCAGTATTTTCTATTACAGAAGGACTTCTCTACTAATAAAGAGGGAGAGAATTTGTTCAAAGAAGTTCATACGAATGTAATGTGAATATTACAAGCGAATTGATCGTCTAATGGATGAGGGAGGAGATTAAGGCTGATGATTATAGGTTATATGTTTCTTCAATATTTGGTGTTTGGATATAGCCAAGATGTTATAAATGTTGAGTGTATGGCTAACAAGTGGCTTGATGAAACCTTTTTCAGAAAGCAATTGCCTATGTCTATAAATAATGGTCAAAAGCTGCACTATTAGGGTATTCAGCACATCTCATAAAGCAATCAGCACTATTAGGGTATTCAGCACATCTCATAAAGCAATCATTCACGTGATGCCTTCAAGCATAAAATGCTAATTTACCCTTCCGGACTTGTGTTTCCTGGAAAATTTGCAAATTTCTCCGTCTTCTCCTACTTATGGACCATAAGTACTTGTCTTAATTGTTGGAATAACCTGTTTTCTAGTGTTGAACCATAGTGATTTGCCATTAGTCAAATATTTAGGTAAGTTTGAATTGTGAGTGGAAGAGATCCTCTTGTCTTCAACCATCTTATCTGCTGCTAAAATGTCTTTCATGCTTCTGGAACAGGATTGGAATGGGCAAACTGCAACTCAAATTATTACGGAACTCTGTGGGTTTGTGACCATTTTGTCAGGCACCTTTCTTCTTCACAAAACCAAAGACTTAGTTGAAGGTATACTTTCAAATTAGTATTAGTAAAATTTTAATACACATTTTGTTGGTTTTGAGTTGATAACTATTTTTCTTCCGCTCACAGTATCTTCACCATCTGCGTTTATGCGATATCCTAAATATGATGAAGGAGGATGCTCCAATCAAGAAGGCATTCCTCTTAAGCACCGAGAATCCATGCGATAGCCTAGATTTAGTTGAATATGACGGCATTTTTCTTAGGAGAGAGGACAACTATTGACCCTTCGTGCTCCACTTGTGGACGATAATAAGATGGGAGAAAGTGTTTGGCTTGTTAGCTAATGCAATAGTCTCTTTACACACGCTACACTAGTTTGTACATAAAACTACTACGGGACAAAGTGTAAGTGGGAGTCCAGTTATCGGTATATCGTTCTTGTAGTTGGTAGTGCAACTTCCTGAGAAACTCGTGGCATCAAAGCTGACATCTCTCGGGAACTTAAGGAAAGACATTCAGGCCGGTGCTTGAAGAAATTCTCTAAAAATCTTACTGAAGTTTGAAATAGATTCATTTGGGAATACCTAATTACTTTTAATGGAGAGAATCATGTGCAGCTCTCCCATTCTTGTACCTATTTCCTAATTTTACTTGTAAAATCATCAAATGAATGAAAGGTAGTTGATGCTTTAAGTTGATCATTGTTGAACTCCAGTTCCGTCATATTTTTTTTGGTTAAAGGATAGGCTTTTCTTTTTGGTCAACTGTTTATAGTTACATGTATTGAGCTAATACTTTTTAGCCAGAAATTTACTTGGTTTATAAAAGAATAGACTTGCTTGATTTAGTTGGATAATGAGCTATGAATTCTTGTTCAGGTCAAATTGTCCAAAGTCGTCTTGATAAGAATAAATTTTGAACGTGTTTGATCATGACGTGCATTTCTTTCAAATTATATTATGAAAATGAAAAATGATTTTCATGAATTGAGGGTTTATTGAAAAACCTCTTTTACCCCTCACAAAAATAGGAGTAAGGTTTGTGTAACCTCTCATACCTCACACCCTCCTCCAACTCCATTTGTGGATACACTTACTTGGTATGGTGTTATTGTATTTGATCATATGTTCATTAGCTCAACCGATTTGAGTCGCTCAAATTTTGCTCAACCAAACTTATTGACATCTTTGATATCTAGTACTATATTCATTTACAAGCCGTGCATTGAGGTATCTACTGGAAATGGAATAGAAAATAATTTACACAATTATGATTAATTGGCTTATAAGTAGCTTGCTTGAGAAAACTGAAGGAAATGTGTCTTTTTAAGTCTTGAATGAAGGATTGATGACATTGACCAACTTAAAGGGTCAACCATCATTAGCAAACTTGATTAAGTTAATTGTGGACTTGATTAATATTTTCAAAACTTTCTAATCTTTTCAAAAATACAAATCAATTTAGCCCACACCCCCTTCAATCTAAATCAATTATCTCTCTCCTCTCTTTCTCTAGACAACTTCTCTCAACTCTCTTCCAACCAACAGTTCTGCAAAATTCTTCCTTCAATCCCCGGCGACTTCAACCTTCGACGGACAAATAGTCAGGCGAGTTCCCTTTCGACTTTCACCCGTCAATCGATGTGAAAACTTCTCCGGCGACAACAACTTTGAGTTCTTCGTCGTCCCATTTCCTTGTTCATAGGTAAAAAATTATGAAGAAACAGAGGAACTTGAGTCAACTACTCTTCTAGTATTAGTTAATAATTTCAATATTTCTAGCTTAAATTTGAAATGTGGACTGAATAAAATCCTAACTTCTGGCATTTCTGCTTCTTGTTGTCGAACTGTTGATCCGGATTTGTTGGTGATTTTTTGTCACAGTTGATGTTCTTAGTGTGTGTGTGTGATGTGTTGGTGTTGCTAGGTTGATTTGTTGTTTGTCTTGGTAAAAATAGTGTTGCAACAGATGAAACATCTGATGCAATAGATGAAAACATCTGATGCGACAGATGAAAATCTGATGCAACAGATGAAAATCTGATGCAACAGATGAACAATCTAACAGATTATTCATCTGTTGCGATAGACGACTCTTCTCTTTGAAAAAAATCTAAACACTATTGATCCAACATATAACTCATTTTGCAACAGATGTTATGTTTCAACAGATCAGTGATCTATTTTATGGTTTCCAACGAATTACTCATCCGTTGCAACAAGTTGGTATATGTTGCAACAGATAACCTTCTTGGTGCAACAGATGGGTAGTCTGTTTTTACTGTATCCAATGGATTATCTATTTGTTGCAGCAGGTTGATTATATATTACAACAGATAAACTACCTGGTGCAATAATTAGTGATCTATTTTTATGATTTCCAACGGTTTACTCATCCATTGCAACGGTTGGTTATATGTTGCATCAGATAAACTACCTGGTACAATAGATTAGTGATTTATTTTTACTATTTTCAACAGATTACTCATCCTTACAACAGGTTGGTTATATGTTGCAATAGATAACCTTCCTGGTACAACAGATGAGTAATCTGTATTTACTATTTTCAACGAATTACTCATCTATTACAACAGATAAACTACCTAGTGCAACAAATTTGTGATCTGTTTTATGGTTTCTAATGGATTACTCATCTGTTGCAACAAGTTGGTTATATATTGCAACAGATAAACTACAGGTGCAACAGATTAGTGATCTGTTTTTACTATTTTCAACAAATTACTCATCCTTGCAACAGGTTAGTTTATATATTGCAACAGATAACCTTTCTGGTGCAACAGATGAGTGATCTGTTTTTACTGTTTCTAGCGGATTACTCATCCGTTGCAACAGAGTGGTTATATAGTGCAACAGATAAACTACCTGGTGCAACAAATTAGTGATATATTTTTATGGTTTCCAACAGTTACTCATCCATTGCAATAGTTGGTTATATGTTGCATCAAATAAAATATCTGGTGCAAAATATTAGCGATCTATTTTTATTATTTTCAATGATTTACTCATCCTTTGCAACAGGTCAGTTATATGTTGCAACAGATAACATACCTGGTGCAACATATGTGTGGTCTGTTGGAACTGTTATTTTATCATTGTGCATGTTAGATTTACTGTTATCTTTTTTTAATGATGCATTAATCAATTATAATCTATTTTATATTCATGTTAATTTAAGATAATATGGCTCCCAAAAGAAAAGAAACCGAATCAAGTCCAAGTAAATGAACAATTGCAGCAGCCTCGGTTATATCCACCACTTTATGAGCTTATTTTACAAGCGTTATCTCAATCAGGAACAGAAGATAACGAACACATGGAGGAGGAATATTTCAAAAGAGATGATCTAAATGTTAATAGCCCTTCCACCGAAGAGTTGGTCAAAACCTTCAGCATTGATCATTATCCTGTGAGAATGCAGTGCGATGGTGCCACAGATTTAATGGGTGATTTTGTGGTTAAGTCAGCCACGGAAATTTTTTTTGACGCCTTCAGAAAAATACTTTGAGAACAAAAATTGGATGCTTATTTTAGGGAAAGCTGCTTTGGGCAATATCTTGATTTGCCGGAGGACAACAATGCTCGTTTTCAGATGAAAATGGTATACGATTTTCTCAAGCATAGGTTTATGTATGAAAACAAAGATAAGATAGATGAGGTGTGGATAGATTACTGTGGCAGGCCTGTTTGTTTTGGTTGGAAGGAGTTTGCCATAGTTACTGGACTAAAATGTTATCCTCCTTCTCCTTCTCAAGTTATACCTACACTGACCTAAAAAAGCACCCCACACACCCAAAAAAGGCAAAGGCAAGTCGAGTGATCGTGAGGACCTGGTGTCCATTGTTGGTCTAAGCTTCAAAAATAAAAATTTTATAGAAGCGTTGAAAGGTAAAGGACTCTCAAAGAAGCACAAGCAATCATTGTGCTTGGTTTGATTTGTACATAATATTCTTTGGGCGAAAAAAGTTAACAACAACATAAGCCTCAGTTTAATAAATCTCTCAGAGGATCTTGAGGCATTTAACAACTATCCTTGGGGTTATGAAAGCTTCAAAATGACTGTCAAATATTTGTTGACTCCGTTAACGACAAAGACAGTCAACTTATATGGCTTTCCATGGGCCTTCATGGTAAATATTTATTTTATCATGATATGATTTATTTATTTTATTTAATAATGTTTTTGATTTTTTGGCGTTATGTTATAGGCTTGGGCATTTGAAGTAATTCCTTATTTGAGACAACAAGTGAACTACCAGAAAGAAGTTTTTTGTCCGAGAATCTTGAGATGGTTGTCGACCAAAACTGATAAAAATACAAAATTTCTTGATCTTTTAATTCCCCGAAGGAAGCAGTAAGTCCAATTCTAATCAAGTTTTTGTTTTAATTAATGATTATTTTAAATGATTTCATCATCATTCTAATATATGTACTGATTTATTTTAGATTGTCCATCCGTGGCTTGTTCCAACCAACCGAGAGTTGAAGATGCCATTTTTTCTTACTTTACGATCTGTGCAAATTTTTTCGGACCCTAAGGTCGTTGATGGAATAAAAATAGAATTATTTGGAGCAACAACCATCACAAGAGAAATAATTTTAGAGGGTGGACTTATTGTTGTTGATGATGGTAGTGGTAGTGATGCTATTGTTAGGGCTAATGATGCTTCTTTTACAGTTTTTGAAACAACAAGCCATTATGATTATGATTATATTGGTTGTACAGATTTTGCCATATCTAGCGAATGTTCTGTATGCAAATGTCAAGACTGCAAAGCGAAACATGATAGAGTGATTAATGTTATTAATACACTAACTGCTTCTGTAAAGGAAATGACATCTAAGAGGGGTGTCATTCCATCAAAGAGGATTTCATATCCATACACTCCACTAGAGATCAAGGTGGCTAAGAGGAGAAGGAAAGATATTTCCAAGGCATCATCAAGCATCGAAAAAAGAAAAATTGCAATGCCTTTGTCTTTGTCTTGCACCGTTGTTCAGTGTGCAAGGGCTACAGGAAAGCAGCATGAGCTGAAAAAGGTGAATGTACATCATCTATTCCAACAAACAAACAGGCACATATTTGTTTCAATAGATGATACATCTGCTGAAAATTATCAAACAAATATATACATTTGTTGCAACTGTTGTCTAACCTGCTGCATCAATACGTTATCTGTTACAACAGATGAGTCTTATGTTGCAACAGATGGGTCATCTGTTCGAAATTATCGTACTGCTTGATTTACTTATTTGAATTTGTCCCAATAAATGATTCATCTATTGCAATATAAGACTCATCTGTTGCACCAGATGGGTAATCTGTTGTATATCTATAATTAGCATTGATAATTCTATCTTTCCAAGTAGATGTCACAGTAGAAGCTACTGCTGAAGAGCATAATATCACAGTTGATAATCCATCAACTGCTTCTAAAGAAGAAGAAAAAGTGGAGTCTGTCAGTTCGGGAGAACGGAAGAATTACCTGTTTGAAGGGTTCAACATCTTGGACGAGGCTTTAAAAAAACTAACACAGTTGATCAACGGCTATTCAGAATGGATTGCCGATGGGTTGTTAAAGCATCATGCCGATAGGTATATAAATCAATTTTAAAAATATTGGTTTATACAATTCTTGTTGTAAGAACATGACATTAACACATATAAATCATCATGTAGAAAACAAAATGACGAACACTACAAAGTGAACAAATCGAGTCTTGGTTTTGATACGTTTGACTTTGTCGTTTCACATTCCAGAACGAAGAATTGGTTTTATTTGATTTCACAACCCCAGACTTATTGAAATGATGAGGTTTAAATGCCATACATATTACTATTAATTAATACTTTATTTAATTGCATCTGCATATTAATTTTTTCGTCATATAATCCAAAATATTTGATAATATGTGCAGCACATCGATGTCATTTTTTACTACCTCTGAAAGAAGGCCAAGTCGCAAACACAAGAACAATACAGATACATGACAAATAATTATTTGTATAAAGTTTACATTAATAATGCCTACGATAGGTATTGTCAACAACAACCAGAAGTTTCCCAAAATTAGAAATGCTTAATCAACATCATCAAAGGTTTTAGCATTCCAGCTGGCTTATCTTGGCATTTGGTCGATGAAGTGTACATCCCAATCAATTGTGGTGACGAATTTCATTGGGTGTTGGCTGTCGTTGATCTAATAGAGAGGCGCATCCGAGTTTATGAATCGATGTCACGAAGGAGACGTTCTGAGCCGTCATTTGAGATACAAAAGTTGGCCAAAATATTGCCTACTTACCTTGATTGAGTGGCTTTTTGGACCAAAAGGTTCGTACTGATTAGTCGATGATTGAAGCATACCGGGATAAAATGGGTAATCCATTTGATGTATAATATGTTGAAAGAATTGCTCAACCAACCATTGGTAGACTGTAAGTTTAAGTGTCATAATTTAGTTTCATTGCATAAATTTCACAACGCTTGCATGAACTACAAGATATGGATTATCTATTTTTTTAAAACGCAGAAATTGCTGTCTTTTTATTGCCGCGTACGCCGAGTATTTGAGCGATGGATTACAAGTACCAAATGATGGACTTGATGCCGGATTACTCCGCAAAAGATATGGTGCTCTTTTATGGAAATAAGGAGAAGCGAAAGCTCAGAAGCCGTACGCAAACGACATTAAAGATCCATGACGACCAAAGTCAAATTCCGTAGCACCAGATGAAAAACAACTTGTCCATATTGAGTAGATCTTTATAACTTGAGTCTGTCAATGTAATAACCTATCCTCCTTAGTTTAACTTGTTGATTTATTTGTAGAGTAGATCATTTGTACCCATAATGATTTTTTTATATTTTATTTATTTATTGAGTTATTTCATGTAATTTTCGAAGTCTTCAATTTATTCTATGCTGTCTGAATATAATTTAATCCTTAGTTTTGAATATGTTAATTAAAATGGAATACTAGATTCAAATGTTGCAACAGATAATACATCTGCTGCAACATACGCCATATCTTATCAAAAAGATTTAGGCATATGTTGCAACATGAGATGTAAAACGCAGGTCATCTCCTGGAAATTATATAACAGGTCTTCCTACTTTCTTAATTTATTCCAACAGATTACCTATCAGTTGCAACAGATAGATTATATGTTGCAACAGATTGGATATCTGTTGCGACAGACAGACTAGAAAATATCTGCATAATGCAACAGATGACCAACCTATTCCAACAGATAATCAATCTGTCACAATAGGTACTATATCTGTTAAAACAGATATATTATCTGTTGCATTATAAAAATTCAACTTGGCCGAACATAAAAATTACTGTCACTACATGTAAAGTGAAATGGCTTGAAATAAAAATTATTATCGTGTTCATCTGTCTTTGAACAATGCTTCTTTATACACGGGCTCCAATCATTTAGTTAGTAACCCATAAGCCCAGACCCATTGCATCTTTCCCACAGCGGCATCGCACATACCAGTCATTTTTGTGCCAGTCATCAAACACTTGATGTATGCAAGCGAGTACGGTCCGCAAGCTGCACCGACTCTATTTTTTTGAAGCTGGATGTTCTTATTTCAACCTTCAAAAACCCATGATTCCTTACTCAAGACTTTTGCCGGCAAATGATCCATCAGCTTACTCTGCATCAACAGCTTGTGCAACAACTTCAAGAGTGGCTGCATGTGGGTTAAAAATGTGTCCTCGTTGAAGACAGGTAAGTTGTAGTCATAAACCTTAATCTTTTCCTCGTAGATTAGTATCTCAACAACGAGAAAATATTTGACTTCCACGTTCATGACTGCAATAATTCTCTTTGCCTTGGTCCAGCTCTTTTCGTATGGATATGGCCTCTTCCCTCTAACATATTTAATCACGTCTTCATCCCATTGGAACGTAGAAACTAACTTATCAAATCCCCATCCATCGGGATCAACTAGCTTACAGAGATCATCGTACCTATCCTTAAAATTGTTGTAGAATTTGAGGTCCATTATCCTATCAGCAGCATCATAAGCATCCGGGTCGCTAATTGCCTGCACCTCATGAGACAGAGAATTTCATCAAGATATTATGGTATAAGAAGATAATTTTTAAATAGGTTGATAATTGTAAAAAATAAAAACACAGTGGAATGAATTTGTTGCAGAGGGTTCTCTGAATCAGTTCACAGATTACCCAGCTAACGAAACTTATGCAACAGATGTGTATTATGTTGCAACAGAATACGAAGCTGTTGCAACAGATTACACATCTGTTGTGTAGATTCTTCTTTATGGAGTAGATTGGAAGGCTAGGTTAGCAAAAGTAAACTTATATTGTCCTCGTACCACTTACGCATATTTATCATATTCGTGAAGTCTTTGGCGGCAAATGAATGCATGGTGTATTCTTTTTGAACCTTCGTCTTGTCATTCATGATTTCTTCTAGTTCGTTCTTCTCCTTGCCAAGAGCCGCGAATATGTCCACCCTTTTCAGCGACCCCTGAACTTCAACAACTCTTGGAGCAGGAGGATTTGCAATTTTTGTTGTTTTTAGAACGGAGAGAATTTGTCTAATGTTTCTTCTCTTCCTCCTAACCGCCACTGCAGGAGTGCATGGCTCCCTCACCTTGTTGGATGGTATGACACCCCTCCTGGATTTCAACTTCTCGACAGCTTCAGCTATAGCCTCTAGCTTTTCAAGGAGTTTATCCTCTCTATCCTTGCACACTTTGCATTTACAATAAGAATATGAGGGTGAAGAGGGGTGAGAGGGACCACTGTAAGAGTGGGAGGAACTGGTGTAGGGGTGAGAGGGACCTGTACAATAGGTGTTTTCAAACGTATTTATTTTTTGCTGAGCACCAACATACTCATAATCACGACTGGCAGCAGCAGCACCCCTAGAAAAACACCCAAATCTGTTGCAGTTTGAGGTTGGTCGTGAAAAGCTTCAACATTAGGCTGACCTTGCCTAACTGCTCTTCTTATGGATGCTGCTTCAGCCAATTCCTTCTTTATTAACTCCACTGTTGGGTCTTTTTTTGTATCAACAAGACCTAGAGTAAGAAAAGAAGTCATCCCCAACTCATCAATGGTAGGCATGATCCATAGATGTACAACCTATAAAAAAGACAAGAGGCATTTAAATCATATAATAATAATTTGCAGTCAGTTGGGTTACATGTTAACATAGCCAACTTATGCAACAGACGGATCTAGCTGCCGCAACAGCTGATCTGTATGTCACAACATAATGACAATATGTTGCATCAGATTACCCATCTATTGCATAATTTACAGTAAATGAGTAATCTGTTGAGTTGGGTTCACAGAACCAAAGAAACTGATGGTTAATCTGTAGCAAAATATGGATAGATTACTTATCTATTGCATCAGTTGCAGTTGATGGGTAATCTGTTGTAACAGACGACCCATCTATCGCAATAGATGGAACATCTGTTTTAATATCTTTCTTTGAGGCAAATTATTTTAGTTAAAGGAAGACGTACTGCATCATCCAGAGGGTTAAATAGATTAGCCTCCTGCTCCTTAATATTTTTTTATTGCCCTTTACAGCCGTCAACCACCTAAGGATCCTTGGATGAGAAACCTTATCCAGGTAATCCTTAAACTGCTTTCGGAGGGGATGAATGGCTTCACATGCCCAAGCCTAAAAATATAAATAGGAAGCAAGCAAAAAAAGTCAAAATAACTACAACTATATTCAATATAAATTAATGGGTGAGTAAAAATAGTGATCAATTTTAACATGAAAGCCCAAGGAAAGCCGTATAATATGATCGTACTTGTGGATAGCTTTATCAGTAAATATTCGTCAGTCAAGTATTAGCTGTCATATCCCCAGGGATAATCACTAAATTTGTCAAAATCATCAGCAAACGCTAACAAATTATCTTCTATGACTTTTCTGACGTCTCTTACCAATAGAATAGAATGGACAAACTAAACTAAGCACAATTTCTCTCTGTAGTGATTTGGTATGTCTTTATCCTCGAGATCTGCCATCAAATCCTTCGCTTTGTAGCTACTATGTCCAACAATGCCCAAAAACTTATTTTTTCCCTTGTATTTGTTGGACCCTTTGTGGGGTGTTTCCTTGATGAGAGGTTCTTTTGGATGATCACATCTTAAGCCCGTTATATGGTAAACTCTTTCAACCCAAAATAAACCTGCATGCCACAATAGTTCATCCAAATTTCATCCATCTTTTTTTTGCCCTCCTTCGAATCTTTATCATCCCCCACGTACTTGAACCTGCACTTGAGAAGATTATATACTATGCTTATTGGGAAATGGAGAGTGCAGTCCTCAGGAAGCTTAAGAAAGTATGCAAAACAACTCTTGTTAAAAAGTCCGTCTTATGTTTTCATTCTTCATAATTCTCCTTAATTCATCAAAATGTTTCCCCAACTGACATTTAAGTACAAGATCACCAGTTACTTTGTCAAGATTATCCATCGGCATCGCAACTCAAAATCTGTCGATACTAATGGTTTTGACAGGATATTGCTGGTATTTTGATATTAATTCATGCCCCATTGGTGAGAAGGAGTTATCACTTTCCTCAGCTTTATTTTGCCCCGACTAAGATTGTTCAGGAAGTTCCTCCGAATTTATTTGTACTCTAGCCATTTTTTTGGATGTTCAGAAGTTGATTCACTTTAAATTTCTTTTCTTTTGGGAGACATATTTTAACTACAAACAATAGAAAAAATAAAAAATACATTGCATTTGATGTCTACATAATTTTTTTTAAAAAGGTAAGACAAATTTCAATAAATTATTCTATGCCAAATTACAAAAAAATTCTTCAACGGATAATCCATCAGTTGACCAGATGGGGACTCTGTTTGAAGACCTATTTAATATCTCCCAACAGATCTTCCACCTGTTGCAACAGATGGACCACCAACACCACAACCAATGCCACCAGGACCACCGGCACCACCACCAAAAACACAAATACTGACACCTATAACAACATCCACCAACAACATCACAAACACCATCCCACAATACCAAGATAGTCAACAAAACACTGAGACAAAAACTTGGGTTTTCTCAGGTGCTTCCTACTTTTTTAACATCAAAACACAAAATTGTTAACCCATTCTCGAAGATAATACAACTAAAAGTCTTGTTTTTCATCATTAACTAAAAAACCCTAATTTTTAGAATAAAGAACAAATATAGAACTCTTCTCAAACTCTGTTACCTATGAAGATAAAGAAATGATGTATACAAGCAAGAATGAAGTCGAAAATAACAACTATGTGGTCGGAAATAAGAAGAAAATTAATCTATTTCGAAGGGTTGAGCAATATGTTGAGTAGTTGTTGTCTGTATTATTGAGAGGGAGAGAGATAGAACATACAACTTGAGATTTGAAATGAGGAAAAGTTTTTCCCGCAAATGGATGATTTGTATGGGTTAATTTGTAATTTTGGAAAAGAATGACAAGTTTTGAAATTGTTAATTTGGTCCGAATTGATCTTAATTAATTTTTAAAATTTCAAAAGATATACTTTTTAAAATATTAAGTTAATGAGAACTCATTTCAACTCAGAGTGATCGATTGATGACTTAGGTCGGGATGAATGCAATACCAATACTATACAATTGCAGCAACTCAGTTGAAGTTGTAATTGACTCGATCAACTCATTCATTCATCCCTAGTTCCACCCAAATCAATTTAGGTACTATTAATCTTAACATTAAGTTAATGAGAACTCATTTCAACTTAGAGTGATCGATCAACAGATATTCATATTTGTTGAAACAGATGACATATCTGATTTAATTATCAAATAGACATTTGCATTTGTTGTGACAGATGACTGAGCTGTTGGAAATATTCAAATAGATATTGATATTTATTATAACAGATTATATATCTTATTTAATTATTAAATGGACATTTGCATTTGTCGTCACAGATGACTGAGCTGTTGGGATATTTAAACAGATATTGATATCTATTGTAACGGATGACATATTTGATTTAATTATCAAATAAAAATTTGCATCTGTGAGCTGTTGGGATTTTTAAGCAGATATTTGTATCTGTTGTAACAGATGACTGTGTTGTTGGAATTTTTAAGCAGATATTGCTATCTGTTTGAAATTTTTTTTTCTTTCAATTTTAAAGCTTTCTGTCTGAGTAGATAAAGTAGCAAGTACTACAAAATGCGGTACAAAACAAAGAGTTTCTCTTCTTTTTCTTGAATAACTCAAAAATAAATTCATTGAGTAGTCTTATCTTGTCTTTTCAATGTCACTAGTCTTCCTCGTGCCCCTTAAATTATTAATGAATATTAATTATATTAACATGTCTACATACACAATACATCTAGAATTATCTCATCGCTCCTCAGCTTTAGTACTGAATTTATTTTATTTATCTCTCATCTTTTTCTTTCTCTCCTCTTTAGGTTAGGGTTATCACAACCTTTTTTCTATTTTTTCTCTTCTCTTTCTCATAAATATCCTTTCGAATCAAAATCGATCCATATCTTTCCTCGATTGAAATTGTTGTTTTGATCCCCTTTTGACATTAAGGTATGGTTCACTATTGCTCTTTCATTCTCATCTTCTTTTTTGTAAGTTATTTACATCTGTTTTTTTATTTAATTACCATTTACCCATATCATATTTATTTAAAAAATTTGAAGAAATTTTTAAGTATTGAATAAACGAATCGAGAATTTTTATTACAATATGCAAAAAAAGTATTTTGTTTGGAGAAGTTTAAAAGTCTTGTTGGCAGTATCATTTTTTGTATGTATTTTATTTATTTCTTTGTTGTTTATGCTGTTATTGATGTTGTTGGTGGGGTTGGCGTTGTTGGAACTTGTGGTGTGGTGTTGTTGATGGTGTTGGAACAAATGATGTTTTTTCTTTGTTGTTAATGATGTTGTTGATGGTGTTGGAACAAATGTTGTTGTTTCTTTGTTGTTGATGTTTTTTATTTGTTGTTTCTTTGTAGTTTATGTTGTTGTTGATGTAGCAATAGACAGAGCAACTGTTGACAAAAATCAAACCACTAGTAAGATTGGTTTGATGTATTCCAAAAAACTCCACATCTGTTGCAACAAACTCCATATCTGTTGCATCAAACTTCACATCATTGCAATAGAATCCACATCTGAAGCAGCAGACTCCACATCTGATACAACAGACTCCACATCTGATACAACAAACTTGATATCTGTTGCAACATATAGATAATGTTCTTTCTGTGACATCAATTTTTTTCCTCTTCTTTGTAGATATAAGGTACTGAAAGTGTATCAACTTTTGCCCGACCATCATAAGAGCCTGCAGTAAACATGGGTTCGGAGGAATAAACTACATGTAGATGGAACCACTTCATATGTAGGAGGTATGTATTACTGGATAATGTTATCGTGGAAACACATATAGAGTAAACTGATTCTGTGAATGTTGTTTTTACCGACTAGTCATAGATCATTCAATTAAGATATCTACAATTTTACAGTTAAGTTTGGTAAGTTCGAACTGATAAGGCTGAGGGTCTATAAATATGATTCTGATACCCTGTTAAGATTTAATGTTTGTTGTTGCTCATGTTTATTTGTCAAGCATTGTGAAGGGATCTAGTTTTGGTGTCATTGTAAAGAGATTCAATAATAATTGGACTAACTTTTAGGGTGCATTAGACTCTGAGAAGGCCTTCGAAGCTTAGTATTGCATCTAACAAGAACGAAAAATTAATACGGTTACTGCCCTAGCCCAAATTTTTATGGTTGGGTTGCTCGGGGTGATGATTATATGCCAAAAGGTGCGGTAGGAGAATGCCTTCAAGGGAAAATGAGTGGTTGATGAAAGACTATATAATCTGAGAGCTAATTAAAGAGCATAAATAGGGTAGAAAGTAACTTCTAGCAAATCTGGCCGATGAAATTATATTAAAGCATGAGAAATCTTTATCAAGTGCAAATATGATAGTGTATCCGGTAATGAAAAATTAGTCTGTTGTTTCTCTAAAAGAAAAATAGAGCAGATGGTCACTTTGCTAGGGAGATGTGACTAGGTAGTGTGGTCGGGATTATCATCTAGATAGAAAATAGCAGAGACTAAGAAAGCTACCTTAAGGGAGTCGAGGGTTGAAATATTGTACAGTAAGTCTAGAAAACTTTGTCCAACAGCATGTAACGCCTCAAAATTGGGTCCCGAGACGTCACACGATGCCTAAGGTCATAAGTGACCCCAAGCTAACACTTCTACTGGCATAACTCATAAGCAACTGAATAAGATAGATAAATCTGAACAAAGTAAGCGGAAGATACATCTTTTCTAAATCTGATCAATACAAAAGTGAATTCACATAATTACAACTTTGCTTTTACAAAGAAACTGAGATAAATACAATGACTCTACTGACTGTCTATAAAGCCTCTACTAATACTGACTATAGATAGCAAGGACGTGACCCCAACTATAACTAATCAATATATAAGAATAATAAAGAAAGAAAATATATAATGACATCTAACTTAAATTCCCGAAGTAGGAGGACATATCATCTGCTGGCTGAAATCTGCAACTGTCTGAGTCTGATGTGCATACTAAAACTTGTACCTACATTATGAGACAATATAGAACATAGACGTATATGTGGATCAGTACTTTGAGGATGTACTGAGTATATGGGGGTGCAATGCATATATAAAATAATATCTCAATATCATTACAGTTTATAAAATTATGCATGCTGACATAACTGACTCACATAGCTTGAATAATACCTGAAATATAAATCTCAGAAATCATGAATAATGAAACATTTAGAATAAATCTCGTGAGTCATTTCACTTCATTCTAAATCTGCATTCTTTCTTTGTTCTCAAACTTGTGGTATAGATAATGTCTTAAAACAACATCTTTCCGAACATACACTTTAACCTCATGAAAACTAAGAACTTCTTTGAAACTTAAAGATTTTGACACTTGAGAACCTTAGAAATCTTGGAATCATAGCTTTCGAAAAACATATATCTTCATCTTAGATAGAGTGGGGGACTACTTTGGGAGTTTCTCTTAACCGACATAAATCATGTGAGCTACATGGAGTCCAATGTCTTACCCACATTGGGGAGAGCTATCCTATCCTTGCCATCGGATAGAACCTTAACTATTCAGTTCATTAGTGATCACTAAATCAGCCTCAGGCTCACATCCTACGGGGACACGTAGTTCTAGAGAAGTACCATACTTCCCGTTCGGTGCTAAATACTACTCCCGAACTTAGCTCAAAACTTTAAAGAAAATCCACAATAAACAATTCAACAATTTGCATCGGTAGCCAATATGCTACCCCTTTATCATAAATCAAACAAATGTGGATTTCTTTTCTTACTTGGGTTCAAAAAACAACTCTTTCCTGATATCTTGATAGACTCATCATCAAAGCTTTAAAGATCTCATAATAATGGAATTATAAACATACTTCTTGCAATTCTTTAGAATTCCTCAATAACTCATTCTCAAAATAACAATCTTTAAATAGGGGTTAATGACCCATATATCAAACTCGTATTAAAACACCAAAAGATTCATGTTTGATAATGTAAATATTGATGAATCAACTCAAAATCTGAAAATTTCCGCAATAAGCATGAAAATATAAACATACTCATGTAATATCATAGCAAAACATCATACTCAATATACTTCTTGAAAATACTTCAACAATGTCAAAATATAGAAATCAAGAATCACAATAAAACCCTTAAACTCACTTTGAAAAATCTGGAAAATCATATTACTTGCATAAATAATTGAAATTAGTCATACAATTACACTTCTAAATCCTTGGAAACCTTATAAGCTTGTAAGTAACAACCATGGGTATAAACCCCAACTAGAATTTCATGAAAAATAATAAAAAATTCAGTAATTTATAATCTAAAATAAGTTTTGGGCACAAGAACGAAAGGGTGTTCTTGTTCAAACCCCACATACCTCAAAATTTAAGCTTTGGATAAACTCTTAACTTCGGATTGCTATTCTTGAGATTAATTGATACTTCTCATAGTCCTCGGAATGGGAAATCTGAATCTTGAAAAATTATCGAAAAGCTACGGCTGAATCTTGAGATATTTGGATTTTTAGGTTGAAACTCTAATGAATGTTCTTGATGATTTTGAGAGAAAGTAAACTCACTTTGGTGTTATGGGATTTTAATCCCGTGTTATAGCTGGATAGGGGTTTGAAAATACCACTTTTTCCCTTAAAAACGCGGAAACAGAACATAAAAATTATTAGCGTGCGATAGAGCGTGCGTCGCACATTTATCGCATGGTGCTACTGCCTCAGCCACTAAAATGGCCATAACTTTTTTCTCGGGTATCAGATTTTTTCGAAATTGGTATCGTTGGAAAGATAATTCAATTATCTACAATTTAATAGGTCTTGGGGTGAAAAATTACATGTATATAAAGAGTTATGCACATTTGAAGTAGACCCTTGTAGAATCGAATGACAAACTTTGGACGAATCAATTGATCTTAGCTTAACTTTGTTCTAGGTCATTGCTATGAACATTTTACACCTCTAAACTACTCCATAGACTAGGATAATGATCATGCAACTTATATTCATGTGAGAATCACTTGGATTAGAGCTTAGACACGTAGAAACGACGGTTAAAATTCCAGCACAAAAATACGGGGTATTACATGATCTCCCCTTGGGAACATTCGTCCTCGAATGTGGATAATTAAGATGAAACACAGAGGAATCTCAGTACTTAAGCTATCATGTACAACTGATATAAACTGAATCACTGAATCTCAAATATAATGAGCCACTGAACTGATCTACAAGTGCATGAATTCTCCTGAAAATAGCTATACGACTAATATAGAAATGAGAGTGTCAACTTATGAGTAACCATTACTTCATGTTGGATCTGATCTCATGAGAAAAAGATAAGAGGTTTATGACATGAAAACTTGGGGTATTACAACATCCCCTCTTGGAATTATTCGTACCCGAATGATAATGATTTGATTTAAAAATCAGGAAAAGACTGAGATGATACATATGATACTTACAGACTGAATCATAGTGGATACTTACACCCAAATAAAGAATTTCTTCAACACCTTTCTAAGAAATTTCTAATGCAATTGGGGAGTAAAGAACTTTGGGCATGATTTGAATAAAACATCTGAATAAGGAATTACAACATTGCTACCCCTCTGTGGCCTGGAACATAGACCCATAAATCATAAGCTAGGGTAGAATTTCTAGGCCTTAAGAAATGGTAATTCTTACTTACAAGTTTAGCAACATTTCTCAAATGCTTCCTTGACTATGCTATTCCCCTCAAATTTTACACTCGCTTGATTTAACTTATAATTCTCACATGGCCACTGATAAATTTTTCTGCAAGGTCTAAACTAAACTAAGTCCTCTCACTAAGGTCAAGCCTAACTCTAAATCATAAGATACAACATGCCAAACCACAATACTAGTCTAAACCACAAGGTTCAATATGCCATATCTTTTTAGAGTTCACAGCCTAAGCATAACATGCCTTACCACTTCAATGACTAACTCGAAACAATTACTATTGATTCACTAGCACATATTTCATCTGTCCACTTACACCCAACATGACATTCAAGCCTATCATAACAAAAACATATGAAATTCAAGGCAAAACCGCATAAATGCATACTTCGCATATTCTCTAAACCTTTATCAACAATAATTTTCTTGCACTATTCTTAAGAACATACACACAATCTCTAACTAACCATGACATGTATCAAAGACTTGGCCTCAATCTTACTTCACACTTTAGCCTTAGATAGAAAAGAATAAATAATCTTTCTTAATGAGGGTCATCAACTCTTTCTCATCTAAACCATTGCTTATCCAATATCATCGCCACTATCTTAATATAGGAAGAGGTCACCAAAGGGCTAACACATAAGAACTTGAAGCACGAAAGGCTACAATACATAATTTTAACACTTATCCTAGGCCTGAGGAATAAAATATCAAAGGCATGGATTCATTAAAGAAATCTAAGCTAAGGACATACATGATATAATGCGAACTTCACTGGTATCATGAGTTCTAAAACTGGTCATACTCTGAAACATGAGTTCATACTTATCATGAGCTATTCAATCATAAGACTGGAGTCCATAGATTTTTTTTTTGAGGGATAACTCGAATCATAGAGTGAAACTATTACTTACTTACTAAAAGTTGAGAATGAACTTAAATACACATGAAGTATATAAACATTGTCCCTTAGATAGATGAAACAGGAGCTGGATAAACAAGGGAGC
The DNA here is from genome assembly GCF_002878395.1 of Capsicum annuum. Classification (NCBI taxonomy): domain Eukaryota; kingdom Viridiplantae; phylum Streptophyta; class Magnoliopsida; order Solanales; family Solanaceae; genus Capsicum; species Capsicum annuum. The sequence continues at coordinate 99,894,078 of NC_061114.1, read as the reverse complement.
ATGCTGTGGAGCGTGCGTCGCATGTTATGGAGCACCGGAATAAAGTATGCGCCGCATGCTCTATGCATGCTACTAGGGGTGGAATGGAGCGTGCGTCATACGCTAATCGCATGATGTCACTATTTTGAATTCCAAACATGCCCTAAACGGATTCCGCAAATTTCGAAACTCACTTAAGATATACTATTGACTCCCTCGATCATGAATCAACTTGAAAATCAACTTTTGGAGGTCAGTAAGGTCGTGAAAAAAATCCTCAAAGTTTGAAGGCTTTGGAAAAGACTAAGTCTTGGCACTTCACTGAAAATTTCTAAGTTTTGGGAACTATTTTGTCATGCAGCAAGGAACTGAAAAGAGCTAGAATATTAAAGGGTCTTGTACTATCTCCCTCTTAGATTTAAATCCATCTTCTAAACTTATGCATCTATCTCACATTCCTAGGAGTGAGTCGGAATATCTTTTCTCTAACGGTCCACACTTAAATGCTACACTCGCACGCATAAGCTATATTTTGAACTTACTGACTTCATTCTTGAACAACCTCCTTTCATATATCATTCTTAACTTGGCTATCCAGAGTACTATGTACTAGACACTATGCTTCTTCCACTTAAAACTCAAGGGTACTACTAACCACACACAATACTTAATAAACTTAGAAAATAATGCAACCTCATATCACCTTGGGCACGCCTTTACCTCATACCTACAACATCATACTTAATCTCAAATCAATTAACTTAAATTCTTGCATTCACTATTTCAAGCCTATTGGTTCACCTACATATAACTAGCATCACTAACCAAGCAATCGTTATCCCCACCTTGCTCATCATCTACTATTCAAACTTAGTATATCGTTCTAGCTATGATTAACCACAATCTTAACAACTATTCTTACCTGCCAAATATTTGAAAATGCTAGTCCGCTAAAACCTCATAACAATAATGATCAATCACAATCCTATGGTCTATCTTGTTATGATTCTCTAGCACCTCCTTCTTCTACACCTCATTACTATTTACCCTTCTTACACATCTAAACTCCTTCATAGCTTTATAAGTTTCAACTAAACTTTCCCTTGCAATCTCAGAAAAGCCTAAATTAACAACAGTCATCCACCAAGTACTTTCATCAAAACCTATACTTTTATAGCACAGTAACTCTTTTCTTACCTCAAGCAAACAACAATCCACCTTAACTAATAATCTCCTTCTCTAACTTTCACTAAACTGACAAATAAGAGTATATCACTTCATTACTAATTCAACCATAAGCGAAAATTCAGCTATACATATTCAATAAATTGCCCTTACCACCTTTCTTGTCACTACACTTCTAAACCCACACTTTTAACTAACATAAGAACAACAAGATAATCAAGAAGTTGCTAGTGAATCGAAATAGGCCTCACAGGGCTTCACTAGACTTTGGTTTTGTGTTTTGAATAAGAAAATGAGATAAATAACAAAGCAACTATGCTAGTGAATCGAAAGAGCCCCACACGGCTTCACTAGACTTTGATTTTGTGTTTTGAATAAGAAAATTAGATGAATAACAAAGCAACTATGCTAGTGAATCGAAAGATCCCCACACGACCTCACTAGACTTTGAGTTTCAAAAACACCATGACGATAAGATTACACATTACAAGGTATAGAAACTTGACACACAATAGTCAATGATCTAAGAATACATATCTTGCTTTGTCTTAACTAAATAACTTATAAGAATGAGGGTATAACTTTAAATTTGAGGGACTTATAACACACTAGAAGGCTCCTCTCAAGCCACTTTATGAAACTTTTAAAACTTCTTGCTAGCAAGTCTGGGAGCATTATCAGGGGAGGAAATTAGAACTTACCGATCATGTTACCTCAAGAACAGTACATAGATAGAGAAGTATAGATTACCATTATGGATTTTGAGGAGGAATCTGAAAGCACATCTGACTTGGGCTTAGTGCACGATTTTTACAAACATGATAAAGCACTTCAATCTTCAAAACTCAAAAGTACTGCTGGGATACTTTCTAGCTCTCTTATAATCCCATAACTATTTGTGGAGACTGTTTGAGAAAGCTCTAGCAGTAAAGATTTGAGCTTGACTATTTCTGATACCTTGGGAATAAGACAAAAATGGCTCGAATAGAGCAAGATGAGAATCTGTATGAGTTTCTTAGAGACCCTTTCTATAGCATAATCTGGGACTTCAAAGAATAGAAACATTACCTAAATGACTTGTATCCTCTCAAAGAAAAATACAGACGTCTCCGTACCATTCCGCAAGGCTTCACAGACACCCCAGAACACTTGAACTTTGTGCTCTGATATCAAGTTTGTAATGCCCCAAAATTAGGTCCTGAGATGTCACACGGTGCCTAGGGTCACAAGTGACCCCAAGCTAACCCTTCTACTGGCATAACTCATAAGCAACTAAATAAGATAGATAAATCTGAACAAAGTAAGTAGAAGATACATCTTTTCTGAATCTGATCAATACAAAAGTGAATTCACATAATTATAACTTTGCTTTTCCAAAGAAACTGAGATAAATACAATAACTCTACTGGCTGTCTATGAAGCCTCTACTAATACTGACTATAGATAGCTAGGACGTGACCCCAACTATCACTAAACAATATATAAGAACAATAAAAAAAGAAAATATATAATGACATCTAACTTAAACCCCCAAAGTAGGAGGACAAATCATCTGCTGATGAAATATGCAACTGTCTGAGTCTGATGTGCATACTAAAACTTGTACCTACATTATGAGACAATGTAGCACATAGACGTATATATGGATCAGTACTTTGAGGATGTACTGAGTATATGGGGGTGCAATTCATATATAAAATAATATCTCAATATCATTACAGTTTATAAAATTATGCATGCTGATATAAATGACTCACCTAGCTTGAATAATACCTGAAATATAAATCTCATAAATCATGAATAATGAAACATTTAGTATGAATCTCGTGAGTCATTTCACTTCATTCTAAATCTGCATTCTTTCTTTATTCTCAAACTTGTGGTATAGATAATATCTTGAAACAACATCTTTCCAAACATACACTTTAACCTCATGAAAACTAAGAACTTCTTTGAAAACTTAAAGATTTTGAAACTTGAGAACCTTAGAAATCTTGGAATCATAGCTTTCGAAAAACATATACCTTTATCTTAGATAGAGTGGGGGACTACTTTGGGAGTTTCTCTTAACCGACATAAATCATGTGAGCTACATGGAGTCCAATGTCTTACCCACGTTGGGGAGAGCTGTCCTATCCTTGCTATCAAATAGAACCTTGACTTTTCAGTTCATTAGTGATCACTATATCAGCCTCAGGCTCACATCCTATGGGATCACGTAGTTCTAGGGAAGTACCACACTTCCTGCTCGGTGCTAAATACTACTCCCGGACTTAGCTCAGAACTTTAAAGAAAATCCACAATAAATAACTCAACAATTTGCATCGGGAGCCAATATGCTACCCCTTTATCATAAATCAATCAAATGTGGATTTCTTCTCTTACTTAGGTTCAAAAAACAACTCTTTCCTGAAATCTTGATAGACTGATAGGGGTTAATGACCCATATATCAAACTCGTATTAAAACACCAAAAGATTCATGCTTGATAATGTAAATATTGATGAATCAACTCAAAATCTGAAAATTTCAGCAATAAGCATGAAAATATAAACATACTCATGTAATATCATAGCAAAATATCACACTCAATATACTTCTTGAAAATACTTCAACAATGTCAAAATATAGAAATCAAGAATCACAATAAAACGATTAAACTCACTTGGAAAAATCTGAAAAATCACATTACTTGCATAAATATGTGAAATTAGTCATACAATTACACTTATAAATCATTGGGAACCTTATAATCTTGTAATTAACAACCATGGGTATAAACCCCAACTAGAATTTCATGGAAAATAATCAAAAATTCAGTAATTTATATTCTATAATAAGTTTTGGGCACAAGAACGAAAGGGTGTTCTTGTTCAAACCCCACATACCTTGAAATTTAAGCTTTGGATGAACTCTTAACTTCGGATTGCTATTCTTGAGATTAATGGGTGCTTCGCATAGTCCTCAGAATAGGGAATCCGAATCTTGAAAAATTATCGAAAACCTACGGTTGAATCTTGAGATATTTGGATTTTTAGGTTGAAACCCTAATGAACGCTCTTGGTGATTTTGAGAGAAAGTAAACTTATTATGGTGTTATGGGAGTTTAATCCTGTGTTATATCTGGATAGGGGTTTGAAAATACCACTTTTTCCCTTAAAAACTCGGAAACAGAACCTGGAAATTATTAGCGTGCGATAGAGCGTGCGTCGCACACTTATCGCATGGTGCTACTGCCTCAGCCACTAAAATGGCCGTAACTTTTTGCCTGGGTATCGAATATTTTCAAAATTGGTATCGTTGGAAAGCTAATTCAATTATCTACAATTTGATAGGTCTTGCGATAAAAAATTCAATGTATATAAAGAGTTATGCACATTTGAAGTAGACCCTTATAGAATCGAATGACAAACTTTGGACGAATTAATTGATCTTAACTCAACTTTGTTCTAGGTCATTGCTATGAATATTTTCCACCTCTAAACTACTCCATAGACTATGATAATTATCATGCAACTTATATTCACGTGAGAATCACTTGGATTAGAGCTTAGACGTGTAGAAACGACAGTTAGAATTCCAGCACAAAAATACAAGGTATTACACAGCAACTACAGTTAAAGTAAAGAATCTAAGCGAAGGAAATTTTTGAATTTTAAATTGCATCCCATGCCTTCTTATTTGTGGTTCCGATTAGGTCCACTACTGTTAACCTGATCGGAACCACAAATGAGATTGAAAGGCAAATTGAGTATCTTTACTTCCTTAGAAATATGGTTATAATTGATTGTGTTTTATAGAATTAGCATGATTTCAATATATCTTGGAGAAGATCAGAGTCTTGCTCTAGTATGTGAATTTTGATAATTTTTAAGTTTGTCTCCAGCTTGTTGATTCTATATTCAAGCTGGTCGTTGCCATTTTTGAATTTGGTATAGAATTCCTGATCTTTTGTGAGCTCAATTAGGAACACAATCTTCAAAGTTGTGGCATTCTAGAAGCCTTTCAGAACACTTTCTTTAGAAGCCTTAAAGGATACATGTAGGGTCGCTTTGTATATTTTTAGGTCATAATGTGTTGATGCACACTGAAGATGTGGTCCCAACCATTGAACAACTTACTTTTATCGAGCGTTGCTCAATGCATATTGCTTAACCAAACTTCAAGGAATTTGATAAATTAATAAGCAAGGAGTTACATAACGTTTGATCTAAACCGACTCTACCAAGCCTATCAAACGTTATGTAACTCCAGGCTCATTACCCTATCAAAAAACTATGCTCGAGTTAGTGCACAAATCAAACGATCTCAATCTCTCAACCTTTGTGTTGATCGTTCTTCTCCAATATAGATGACAAGATATTCGCTATACAAAAATCTAAACCATCGCCAGAAATGCTTGCCAGGGCGCAAGTTTTCAGAAGGCATGAATAGTAATCTTTTAAAATTAAGTGATATTGAGAGATTCATTGTCATGCCTTCCTAAGACTTTCGCTACAGCAAGAATTTCTGTTGATGACAAGATATCCGCCATGCAAAAGTCTACATCGTCAGCAGAAATTCTTGTCAAAGCGAAAGTCTTCAGAAGGCATTATTACTAATCTCTCAACATCAAGGAAGTCTTGTACGAAAGTCTTCAAAAGACATCCAAAAATAAGGAAGTTTTCAAAAATGACTGCACATAATTACAATCAACAACCTCACCAGATTCACTCCTAGTTCAAAAGAAAAGGCAGAAATATTTTCATTTGCATTCGACCTAGGAATGCATATGAAAAGGAATGCAAATAAAAATATTTTTGCCTTTTCTTTTGAACTAGGAGTGGATCTGGTGAGGTTGTTGATGCCGTAATTATGTGTAGTCATTGCTGAAAACTTCCTTATTTTTGAATGTCTTCTGAAGACTTTAGTACGAGACTTCCTTGATGTTAAGAGATTACTAATAATGCCCTCTGAAGACTTTCGCTCTGACAAGATTTCTGCTGACAATGTAGACTTTTGCATGGCAGATATCTTATCATCAGTAAAAATTCTTGCCGTAGCGAAAGTCTTGAGAAGGCATGACTAGTAATCTCTCAATATCACTTGATATTGAGAGATTACCATTGATGCCTTCTGAAGAGTTGCACCCTGACAAGCATTTTTGGCAATGGTGTGGACTTCTACATGGCGGATATCTTGTCATTTATATTGGAGAAGAGCGATCAGCAGAAAGATCGGGCAAAGTTTTTTGATAGGTAATGAACCTGGAGTTACGTAACGTTTGATAGACTTGGTAGAGTCAGTTTAGATCAAACGTTACATAACTTCTTGATTATTAATTTATCAAATCCTTTGAATGATGGTTGAGCAAGCTGCATTGAGCAACGCTCGATAAAAGTGAGTTGTTCAATGGTTGGGACCATATCTTCAACATGCATCAACACATTTTGACCTAAAACAAACATAACGACCCTCCATGTATCCTTTAAGGCTTCTGAAGAAAGAGTTTTGAAGGCCTTCTTCAATGCCACAACTTTGAAGGTAGTGTTTCTAATTGAGCTCACAAGAGACCAAGAATTCTATACCAACTTCAAAGACGGAAACTACAAGCTTGGATACCAAATGGCAAGCTGGAGGCAAGCTTGAAAATTTTCGAGATTCACATACTATAGCAAGCCTCTGATTTTCTCCAAGGAATATTGAAAGCATGCTAAGGCAAGAAAACACAATCAATTAATCCATATTACTAAGGAAGTAATGATACTCAATTTGCCTTTTAATCTTGTTTGTGGTTCTGATCAGGTCAAAAATAGTAGACCTAATCAGAACCACAAACAAGAAGGCATGGTATACAATTTAAAATTCAGAAATTGCTGTCTTCGCTTAGATTCCTTACTTTAACTGCTGTTGATGTTGGCAAAATTTTTCTAGACTTAATGTATATCATTTCAACCCTCGATGCCTGTAAGGCTGCTTTCTTAGTCTTCTGCTATTTTCTATCTAGGTGATAATCCCGACCACGCTACCTAGTCGCAGCTCCCTAACAAAGTGTCCATCTGTATTATTTTTCTTTCAGAGAAACAACAAATGAATTTACATTACTAGATACACTTTCATATTTGCACTTGATTTAGATTTCTAATGTTTTAAGATAATTTCATCGGCCAAATTCGCTAAAAGTTACTTTCTACCCTATGTATCTTCTTCAATTAGACCTCAGATGATATAGTCTTTCATCAACTCCCCTTTCCCTCGCAGGCATTCTCCTTCGGCTCCTCCTGACGTATAATCATCTTCTTGATCAACCCTTCTATATAAATTTGGGCCAAGAGAATTTCTATTGGTTTTTCGTTCTTCTTTGATGCAGTGCGAAGCTTTGAAGGTATTCTCAGAGTCCAATGTACACTTAAAGTTAAGTCCAATCGCTATTGGTTCTCTGCAATGACACCAAATATTGATCCCTTCTCAAAACTTAACACGCATAAACACGAGCAACAATCGTCAGTAATTCATAACAGGGTATCTACACCATCTTCATGGGGCCCTCAGCCTTATCAAGTCGAACCTATCAAACTTAACTGTAAAATACAGGATTTTGTTTGAATGATCAGTGCCTAATCGGTTAAAAACTGCATTCACAAAAACATTATACTTTGTGTGTGTTGTTCCAGTGACCTTATCAGTAATACTTACTTAATTCCCACACATATGATAGTGGATCCATCTGCACGCACCTTATTCTTCCTAGACCATGACTTAAATTGAATAAACAGATGACTAGCAAGTTACAACAGATGCCACATCTATTTAAATTGTGAAATAATTGCAGACATCTGTTACGACAGATGATCAATTTTTTGCAACATATGACATATCTGTTGGAAAAGTAATAAGATATATCCATCTTTTGCAATAGATTGTCAATGTGTTGTAAGTTATCTGACAGATGGAATATATTTTGCAACAAATTACCCATCTGTTAGATTTATTTTAAAGTAATTTTCTTTTCTTTCCAAAATACAATAAAAGATAAAATGTTGTATTTAGATCCATTTTTTTTAATTTACATATTTGAAAAGTCACCAGTTTTATTTAATTAATGGATATGAACAGTCGTGGCTTTTTGTTTGACTAATCCCTTCCAATTCAATCATTTATAAATAGGCCCCTCCGGCCTCCTTCCTTATTCACTCTCACTCGTTCATTCTACTATACTTACAATACAAATATGGTTGATTCAGATTCGTACAAGAAGATTCATATCGAGTCCTTGCGGGAACTTCAAAGGCAATTTGATGAACTTCAGAAGGATTTAGCTGACTTCGGAGCAAGGCTGAGGAGGGCCCTGCTGCTGCCGGATGAAAATTGTCCGGTTGACAATAATAATAGTAATAATAATAATAGTAATGATAACAATAATAGTAGTAATAATAATTAGGTTATTTTTTTTCTTTCTTTTAGCGTATGTATGTAATGTATGTATGTATTTTTATCCTTTTGTATATCGGATCTACCCAAGGGATTCAAAAATCTATGTTTGGACATGGTGGTCGACTTTAAATTTTTAATTATTATTTAGTATTTAATTACCATTTTGTTTATTCTCAACATATCGACGGAGGTTAATCTGATGCGACAGATCGATCATATGTCACAACAGACGGTTATTGATAAAAAGATTCTACGAACATTTCCAGTTCATTATATGGGACAACTTTTGCTTAAGTACGATTTACACTTCTGTTTGCAAGAAAATAGGGTAGTACATACGGACTTATACTTGTAAAGGATTATAGGCAAGGGCATTAGATTCAATCAAGTTTCCTTCTTTAATTTTTGGGTAGATCAGAGTGATGAGAGTTGATGAAATAAAAAGCACAAAAACTAAATATTGAAATGTAAGAACAATAAGAATGGAGAGCTAAGCATATTGAATATTGAAATATAAGAACAATAAGATGGAAAGCTAACCATACGGAAAAATTATAATGTAAGAATAGTAAGAATGGAGAGCTAAGCATAGAGTATCACTACAAAAAAAGAAACTCAATTTATGGGAGTTATTTTGTTAATTTGTGGCAGTTTATGGCCCCCACAAATTCAACTGTGGCGGTTTTAAAAAATGCCACAATTAACGTTGCACAAGCATATTTGTGGAGGTTCTAATAAACCTCCACGACATCCCCACAATATGACTTTTGAATTTGTGGAGGTTTTTAATACCAATTTGTGATGATTTAGAACCTTCACAATATGATCTCAATATTTTAAAAATTAGATTTGTGTGAATTTATAATTGTCATGATATGAAATAAATATTTGCATACTTTAATTTATGGAGGCTTACAACTGCCACAGAATATCATTGTTTTAAAATAAGAAAGATGTGAAATTTGATTTGCTTTAAGTTTTCAAAAAATTCGGAATCAATAATTTTACTAAATAATACATTCAATATAAAACAAATTTCATTAGATTTAGTCATATTAATAAGCTTCACAAGTCTAAATTCATGTTAAATTGAAGTAATACAAACTTGTGTATAATAACTTGAATATTACAATTTAAATCCTTAAGAATCTACATAGTTCCACAACAAATAAACATTAAAAATCTAAGCATTTTCTTAGTGATTTGAGTTGTAAACTTGTAGTCACTCAATCTTTTGTTTATAGTGAAGCGAACTCAACATCTGTATCTGACTGAAATAATGAAAATTTTATAAATGATTAGATAAACATATATTGATGTGCATCTTGATAAAAAAGTACAACATTCATTTCAAACACAAGTTCATATATATTTGACAAATACATATATAAAAGATCATAGATGAAAGAAAATTACTTGAATGTATAATGTTCACAAAAAATTATAGGAAATTGCATGATTCTACTAAAAATAGCAAATATCAACTGGTTGATAACATTATAATAAGGACATATAAATATTTAAAAAGAGAGTAAACAAAAAACATAAACATTCCTGAAGATTACGTTTTTTAAAATTTTATAACGATGCTCATATTATTTTAGCATATTGATACAAGTATTAAACATAAACATTCCTTAAGCTTATGTTTTCCAAAATTATATAATGATGCTCATTTTTTTTAGTATATTGATTCAAGTATTTTTCACTTTTTCTAATTTATAAATTGGACTCTCCTTATTTTCAAGTTATACCAATATCGAACACAATCTATTTTTTAAAAATATCCTTTAATTTGTCATAGTTAAATAAATCAAAATTACATGATACTTAACTAAACAACAAGAAAATTGAAGCATACCTAAACTCAATTTATGGCCGAGTATGAATGATTTCATGATGTTGTAAGAATTCAAAAAAAATCCAAAAATATGTAAAAGTACAATGAATTAAGTTTACCAACTTACAAACCATGCCTACGAATCAAATAATAAAAACAAAAAATATAAATTTTAGATTCTAGTGTGAATCCTTAAATTCAAGTGACAAAAAATTACCTTTATATTCAGAAAACTATTTAACATCCATCCCACCTTATTAAACCCGCAAAAGATAAAATTAATTATCAAAAATCACATTAAAAAAATAATTAAAGTGTACCAATATATGAGGTAAGGATGGGTGATGCTTATCCTCCATGTGTAGGCATAAAAAGAAATAAAAAAAAAAAAATACGGCATGGAATGTTAGAGACGAAGGGAGATGAATTAGGGGAAAAGAGATGTGGGATTTGGGTACTTGTATGTAGGAAGGAAGGAGTGGTTTATTAGGTTGGCTTTTAATTTTTGGGAGGAAACTTTATCTTTACTAGTATTTTATTTCATTATTTTCTTTTTAAAAGGGAGGGAAAGATATTAGAATTTTGGTAAGGTTTTGGTGCAAATACAAAATGAATTTTTTTTTATTTTGGTGTATAGAATAATTTATTTTCAGAAAATTTACTAGTAATTATTAATTAAAATATTTTTCCTTAAAAAATTAATTAATATAGGAGCATACATAAAGTTAAAATGCATACAAAATAAATATAATGAATATTACTATTGATTTGACATCTAGTTTTTGTTTTAAAGAGAACATAATAAATATCTAAAATGTTTTTGAGCCAAAACTGGCCATACAATAGTTGTCTTAGCTTTAATAGTTATGAAATTTAAATTATTGTGTGATGTGGCAACCAAAATCACCAATTTACATAATTATATAATACAAAATAATAATGTATAAAATAAAAAGTTCAAGTGAAATTGGACATACAAAGTAAAAAATATATACAGAGAGAGTAGCTTAATAGGAAAGAAAAATAGAGGATAAAAGAATTACAATCCTATTAAAATGAAGAAGGAGAAGGATGTGCATTTTTGTTTATATATAATGAGTTAATTATCAATGTTAGTTATTATATATCATATACTTTGAATATAATAAAATAAAAAATACAAAAAATATATAATTTCAAAAGTAACAAAGTTTAGTAAATTTGTGGGTGTCATTAATCGCCATAATTTATATTGTATCGTGATAATTTTTTAATCTCCATAATAAAATTGACAAAAAAAAATTATATTATGGGGGTTAAAACAAAACGTCTCAAAATGAATTATTAATGATGTTTTTTAAAACTTCCACAAATAAACCACTATAAATTGCTCATTTTTTTGTAGTTTATATTCAGCTCATGAGATAGATTGCTTTTTTCCCAGTGAAAGAATAGATCTCTATTGTACCGGGCATAATTACAATGAAAGACTAATCTTTATCCTGTACTTCTATAGGAAAAAAAGACACTTTTTAAATAGCACTCGAGTAGTGTCACGTTGTTGAAGCCAAGCACGTGACTTGAGGTTGATAAGTGACAACTTCTCTTTTGATCAAAGTCGCCTTTGCTAATATGTACCTTGCTGGACTTGAATCGCTATGCATCGTCCTCTAACTCATCTACATGTCGAATCCATTATTTGACCAATATAAGTTCCGAAGAACATTCTCTTCATCCCAACAAGAAGAAGAAAATTGAATCAAATCAAACTAATTTCCTTTTCTGTTTCGAATTGCTATTCTAAGAGAAAAAAAGTTGAAAATTAAACGGAAGACCGACGAACAATTTTTAAATTGTGTTGGTGGCAGTGAGAGTCCTTTGTACTGTTGATTTGATTGACCAAATGATCCATCAAACACTACTAAAGGTTACTTTTAATGTGTCAGGCTTTACAACAAAAAAAAATATGATGTTGTTCATGTGACAAGTCTCGTCGCTTTTCCTCTGCCTACAATGTTCACACTCGCAATGCCAAGAGAGGTGGGGGGAGAGTGACTACTGAGATTTTTTATCATATTCAATTAAATTAAATATTTGAGTTTAAAAATAAAAAAAGTACCTTATTTAACCGCAATATGAATGAAAATTTGAATTAATGAAGCTTACAAAATTTGAATACAAGATAAATTTTATATACAAAAAGACCTCTCCCAATGCCAATCAAAGGTGAGATCTACACGTAATTCAGTGTGTAAGAATCTAAATTCGCTAAGAAAAACAAATTTCAATTGAACTTTATATTATTTTTCATGATGAAAAGTTATTTATATTTTGATGAAGCGGAAAGAAAAAAAACGAAGAAAGTTATAATAATTTATCAATTTTATGTTAGCTATCAAATGAAAAGTAACTAAATTATATCTTCTCAAGTAGTTAATGTAAGCATAAAACGGATTATATAAACTTAAACAATCTTATACATAAACAATCCTATCCATAATCCTTTGTATTATTCAGGAACGTTGAACTTAATGATTTTCACATACACATAATAACAGTAATTCAGTAAAGAATTACTTACCTGAATTCTCCATGGTTTTAGTGGAAGCAAAAACATAATAGCAGAAGCATTGAATTGTTTCTCTCTCTTTACCTTACTTTCAGAATAATTGTGTTGGAGTTTATTCATCTTTTGGCAGAGAGAGGACCCCTTTTATAATGGGAATAGTCAGTTATGTTTTCACGTTCTATCAACGTGATTGGTGGATACAATCATTATCCTACTAGGAGTCAATAATTATGGATACAATCCTACTAGGTAACTTTTCATATATATTAAGGATTTAACTTATTCAATTATTATTAAACCAACAAATAAATTAATTATGTGGGCCATAGAAATTTACATTCTCCCACTTGGTACACACAATGTTAATTTAATGGTTTAATAGGTACGTCAATCATGTGCACTATTAACGTTAAATCCAACATCATTTATCATCGTTAAATAAATCAACTAAAATGAGTCATGGCAGTTGTACGTCTCTTTACTTGACATAGTTCCTTCCATGTACTACAATATTAATCTATTACCTAACATAACCTTTCAAATACATAATGGGTCCAACGATAATACTTAGAATACTTTATCTAAGTCAGAACCTGTCATCATCATTCACAATATTATGTATACAAAAGAAAACAGCTAACAACAGAAACATATATAATTTGAGCTCAAAGTGTCAATTACATAAACATAATAAAGACTTTACATAAAATCATTCATTGCTATCAATAAGACCCATCCCTTCAACATGTTCAATAAATGTTTTGGGCCGTAATCCTTTCGTCAAAGGATCAACAATCATAAGCTTGGTGCTAATATGTTCAATTGACACTTTTTATTTCTGGACTTCTTCTTTAACCGAAAAGTATTTCAATTCCATATGCTTAGCACCTTTTGAATACTTATCATTTTTAGAGAAGAAAACTGCGGTAGTATTATCACAATAAATTTTCAGCAGCCTGGCTATATTGTCGACTAGTCCAAGTGCTGAAATAAAATTTCGTAGCCAATTAGCTTGGACTGTGGCCTCAAAGCATGCCACAAACTCAGCTTCCATAGTGGATGCAGCTATAAAAGACTGCTTCGCACTCTTTCATGATATTGCTCCTCCACCTAACAGAAACAAATATCCAAATGTGGATTTTCTTGTATCCACACAACCAGCATAATCTAAATCTGAACATCCAACCACATCTAGATGATCAGATCTTCTATAAGTGAGCATATGATCTTTCGTTCCATGTAAGTATTGCAACACTTTCTTTGCAGCTTTCCAGTGATCCATTCCAGGATTACTTTGATATCGACCCAGCATTCCAACAGTAAAACTGATGACTGGTCTTGTACATTTTTGGGCATACATAAGACTCCCAACTATTGATCCATAAGGAATATCTTTCATTTGCTTTCGTTCCAAGTAATTCTTTGGACATTGATTTTGACTAAACTTATCTCTTTTCTGAATTGGAACGGGACTTGATGAGCATTTTTTCATTCTAAATCTCTCTAATACTTTATTAATATAGGTTTTATGAGATAATCCTAACAATCCTTGTGATCTATCTCAAAATATTTCTATCCCAATCACATAGGATGCCTCACCCATATCTTTTATTTCAAAGTTATTAGAGAGATATTTCTTGGTATCATGCAACAAACCAAGATCATTAGTAGCAAGCAAGATGTCATCAACATACAAGACTAACATAATAAACTTACTCCCACTAACCTTCAGAAATATAAACCGGTCAATAGTGTTTTCCTTAAATCCAAAGGTGACAATCGTTTTATTAAACTGAAGATACTATTGTCGGGAAGCTTGCTTAAGTCCGTATATTGACTTCTTAAGTTTACACACCACGTGTTTCTTTTATTTCAGGTTGATTCATATAAACTTCTTCCTCCAAATTTCTATTTAGAAAAGTCTTTTTCACATCCATTTGATGTAGCTCTAAGTCATAATGAGCTACCAAAGCCATTATAATTCTGAGTGAATTTTTTCTAGAGACAGGTGAAAACGTCTCTTTATAGTCAATGCCATCTTTTTGAGTAAAACCTTTGGCAACAAGTCTGGCCTTGTGATGTTCGATGTTGCCAGTTGAGTTGCGTTTGGTCTTAAAGACCCATTTACACCCAACTCTTTTGCAACCTTTGGGTAATTCAACAAGGTCCCAAACTTTATTTTGTTCCATAGATTTTAACTCATCTTTCATAGCATTTATCCATTTATCAAAATTGTTGCTTTCAATGGCTTGTGAAAATAAAACTGGATCATCATCAATTCCCAAGTCAGTTTCTGACTCATGTAGATATACCAAATAATTATCAGAAATAACAGATCTTTTTTGTCTTGAGATCTTCTTGATGCTACTTCTTGTGGTTCATCTACTACAGGTTCATCAATTGTGGCTTCATTAGTAGGAATATTAATTTGTTGTTCTTTTTGATTACTTTGTTGTACAACATCTTCAGGAACAAAAAAATTAAAAGAAGTACAAGGTAGAGGAATTTACACCCTAACTTCTTTAATTTCCACATTACGTGGTTCTCCACTCCCACTAACTTTGTCATTCTCAATGAATCTAGCATTTCTAGTTTCAACTATTCTCGTACTATGATTAGGACAGTAAAATCTATACCCCTTTGATTTTTCTGGATAACCAATGAAGAAACCATTGATTGTTCTTGAATCCAGTTTCTTTTCTTGTGGATTATAAACTCTAATTTCTGTCGGGCAACCCCAAACATGCAGGTGCCTCAAACTAGGTTTCCTACTAGTACACAGTTCAAAAAGTGTCTTTGGGACTGCTTTACTAGGAACCTTATTTAGCAAGTAAACAGCAGTCCTTAAAGCATACATCCATAACAAAGGAGGTAAAGATGAATTACTTAACATACTCCTAACCATATCCATTAATGTACGATTACGCCTTGCTACCACACTATTTTATTATGGTGTGCCAGGCATTGTGTATTGAGCACATATGTCACACTTTTTGAGGAATTTAGCAAATGGACCTGGGTGTTTTCCACTTTCATCATATCTTCCATAATATTCACCACCTCTATCATACTTGATTATTTTCACCTTTCTATTTAGTTGTCTTTCAACCTCAGTAATAAATACCTCTAAGGCATTAATCGCTTAAGATTTTTCATGCAACAAATAGATATATCCATAACGTGAAAAGTCATCAATAAAAGTGATAAAATATTTTTCTTTATTAAAATATGTGATATCAAAAGGGCCACATATATCAGTATGTATAATTTCAAGAAGCTGTGTGCATCTTGTGGCTCCTTTCTTTGTGTGTTTTGTTTGTTTTCCTTTAATACAATCTACACAAATATTAAGGTCAGTAAAATCTAAATCTGGAAGAATTTCATTCTTAACTAATCTTTCCAGCCTTTCTTTAGATATGTGACCTAAACGTTTATGCCACAAGTAAGCAGATTGTTCATTCACCAAACTTAGTTTGGTACCAACGTTATGATGCAGAGTTAAGAGTGTTTCAGTAAAAAGATTATCAAGATTCAGTTTGTATAAATTATCACAAAGAGTACCAACACCAATAAGATAATTATGCTTAAACAAACTAAAACATCCATTACCAAAATTAAAAGAATATCCAGTCTTATCCAACTTAGATAAAGAAACTAAATTTCTCGAAAAAGAAGGAACATAAACAGTTTCTACTAAATCTAAGTGATGTCTAATATCGAGAATAAGACGATAAGTCCCGACACCTTCAACTGGAGCCTTCACTCTATTTCTCATGTAAACAAATCTTTCATTCTTGTTTATGGTTTGGATTGTAAGGAATCCCTGCATAGTATCAGAAACATAAATAGTACAACCAGAGTCAATCCACCAAGTATTATAAGGAAATTCAGTTAAATTTGATTCGAGACATGTGAAAGAACAAGGCTTACCTTTCTTCTCAAACCATGCCTTACGTTTCAGGCAATCTTTCTGAAAGTGTCCAGATTTTTCACAGAAATGACACTTTTCATTTTTGTTTCCTTTCTTATGTACTTGAGATGAGGACTGATTAACATTAAGTTGTTTCTGTTGTCCCTTACCATGCTTCTTTCCTTTCTTTTCAGCTCCTTGATGATTTACATAATTAATGAAGTGGGTTCCTTGATTCTCTAGCCTCGTTTCCTATTGAACCAATATACCATGCAATTCATGCACGTTCCATTTGTCTTTCATGGTGTTGTAGTTCATTTGGAAAGGACCATACTCAGACGATAATGAGTTAATAATGAACTGCACAAGGAAATTCTGTTCCACTTCCATTCCCAATGACTTAAGTCTTGCTGCTATGTTTGTCATTTTAATGACATGTACATGCATAGTACATGAACTATCAAACTTGATGGTGGTCAAAGTACCCATTAGTGTCCCAGCAAGAGACTCATCAGCAGTTTGGGAAGACTCTTCCACAAGTTTCAGAAGTTCTTTCGCACTTTTAATTTTGGGAAGAGTAGTCTTAATGTTCCCGCAATATTCATTCGCATGAACATTAGGCCTAATCTGTTAGACCGATCCCAGTGCTTATAATAGGACTTTTCTTCATCACTGCTAGCTTCAGTAATAGCAGTTGGCTTTTCAGAGTAAAGTGCAGCATCAAGATCTAAAACTCCAAGATGGAATTTGATCTGTTTGCACCAATTTGAAAAGTTAAGTTAATTAAAAGTCGTAACAGAAGCAGAGTGCGAATGAAGGGCAAGTGCTGAAAATAAGATATGCTCATTTATTAATGCTTTGTTTTATCAGATTAAACACATTATCAAATTCAGAAATAATTTACTTAAATGTATATTGATGTTCTCCTTTGGGCGAAACATCAAAATACAACTTTAAACATAATGACGCTTAAAATATATTTAACACAAACCGATAATATTAATGCATCAATTAATAATATTTATCATCTTTGGATAAATAAATAAAACTAACGATACATCAAAATTATATCTTTAATATTTATTGATCATACGAACAAACAATTAACCTTTAGGTGATCCACAAATGTCTTATGACCAGAAATTTAATTTACCCATAATTATTAGAGCAATTATAAGCATCAAGATTAATGGGTAATTAATTTAAACTTTAACCTTTATTTTGAAATTAATTTCATAAAGATTTGATCACTTTGGTGATTAACGAATCTTACATATATGATTCCAAGTTATATTAAGAAACAATAAATTTTATTATTGCATACTACAACGTTCTAACAACAAAGAGTTGTTTCTTTAATATTTAAAATAACAAAGATTAAACTCATATTATTTTAAATAGAATCAATTATAATAATATCAATATTTCAAATTTTGTTATTCAATAATTGTGAAATTTCTAACAAACATAATTAAAATTACAAGATCTGGAGAAACATTAATTTTAATGGAAAATCACTTGTTCCGAAAATCAGACTCTAATACCACATGTAAGCATAAAACGGATTATATAAACTTAAACAATCTTATACATAAATAATCTTATCCATAATCCTTTGTATTATTCAGGAACGTTGAACTTAATGATTTTCACATACACATAATAACAGTAATTCAATGAAGAATTACTTACCTGAATTCTCCATGGTTTTAGCGGAAGTAAAAGCGTAATAGCAAAAGCATTGAATTGTTTCTCTCTCTTTACCTTACTTTCAGAATAATTGTGATGGAGCTTATTCTTCTTTTGGCAGAGAGAGGACCCCTTTTATAATGAGAATAGTCAGTTATATTTTCACGTTCCATCAACGTGATTGGTGGATACAATCATTATCTTACTATGAGTCAGTAATTGTGGATACAATCCTACTAGGATTCAATAATTATCCTACTAGGTAACTTTTCATATAAATTAAGGATTTAACTTATTCAATTATTATTAAACCAATAAATTAATTAATTATGTAGGCCATAAAAATTTATAGTTAAGGCTAAAAAAGATGCAACCAGTAACTGAAGATGTGAAACAAAATATTTCGTTGCTTTTCGAAATTATCATTGACTTTCATTGTGGCAAAACAATTCTAAATCTTAAGACACAAGTGAGGGTAAAATAGTCAAAACACCTTTTCAATCAAGTATTATTTTAAGCCGTACATAAAAAGAAATAGAACAGATAATTTGGAGGAAACGAGATGAATAGAAAAAAAATAATCTTTTCAGATATCTTATATGT
The DNA here is from genome assembly GCF_002878395.1 of Capsicum annuum. Classification (NCBI taxonomy): domain Eukaryota; kingdom Viridiplantae; phylum Streptophyta; class Magnoliopsida; order Solanales; family Solanaceae; genus Capsicum; species Capsicum annuum. The sequence goes on along the minus strand of NC_061114.1, from coordinate 99,874,912 downwards.
AAAAATGAAGATCTCTTAGACATCTCAAAAAATAAAATATCAAGGATTAGAAAATGAGTTCTCCCGGTAGTTTGAAACTAGAAAAGTACATATTTTGTCCTTTTCACACGGTAAATTCATATTTCTTTTCCTTTTAACATGGTAGAAGTTTAAGTTTTATGTAATTAGCAATAATGTTAATAAAATTATACTATTAGGTTACTAAAATGTAATTACAGCTAACTGTATATAATAAACATAGATTAATGAATTTAAATTGAATAAGTAACCTGATATAATAATAAATTAATGATATAAACATTATTCACGTTACCGTTTTCATGTAACTTAAAGTCAAAAACCACTTCAATCATTAACTTTTTGATTCCAAGACTAGTAGTTGGTTATGAAATTTCCCCACACACGCGTTCCGCGGAAAATATAATTATGGTCTTTTTGTACATCAACATTTATCATCGTGGAATGGTTGAGATCATTCATCCTTAATTAAAGATTTCAGATTTGAATCTTAGAGAAGCATAAATTTTAATTAATCAGATTTCAATACAAATATCGGAATATAATGAAAACAAAAAAGTATTTTTGCATGACCTATCTCCGTTAAATTGAAGTATAAAAGATGAGAAACGGACAGACTATGAAATATGAGTGTACTTCACATGAAGATATATAGTTCCCCACTCTAACTTGCATCTTCCTTAAATTCATTCTCTTTCTTCACATTCATGTTTCTTCTTTCTTTAATTCCACTCACTCTTTGCTTCTAAGCTTCAATTATGTGTGTATGTTTACACCATAAAAGTCAGCTAGTTTAGTGTTTCAGTGTACGTTTAATTTTTGTAAAGAGACACGATGGAAATGTTGTGGTGGCTATGGCGGAACTGGTCGATAGCAGCGGCATTATTAGTGATGATGGTGGTGTCATCCGGCGGAGTAGACGTGACGTATGATGGAAGGTCGTTGATAATAGATGGAGAAAGGAAGATGTTGTTTTCTGGTTCTATTCATTATCCTAGAAGCACCCCCGATGTATGTTTCTCTCTCTCTCAATTGCTAAGATAATATATTTTTTATAAAGTAATTACAGATAAATTTTTATGATAGATATTAGTAATAAGTAACCTCATAAAAAACACTAACACCAAATTCTGACAAATTTTTTGTCAGATTACCGTCTGAAATTTGATTGATAGAAACGTTTCCAGTGGATTTTGTGCCAGTTGGAATTTCACATTTTTAAGTAGTTAAATTGTTAATTTGCACGAATTGAGCGTATAAAATATCTTTATACTACTTATGTATATAACTTAAACTCTCTGTGTATATATGTATTTAACTTATGATAGTTTTAAGTTTTATGCTTCTCGTGTAAATATTCGTTTTACACTATCACACCATTATGTAAGCTTTCTAAAAATATTTTGGAATTGGAAATTTTAAAAAATTTCATATTTGATTTGAGCTAAGGCCTATCTAAGAGGCTGCATTTGTTTTTTTTTCGGATTCAGACGTCTGAATCTGAATGCACATCTGAATAATTAAGATGATGTCTCTAGATCTGAAAACTGAATTATTAAGATTGTTTGTTTTTCAACATCTGAATGTACAAAAAAAATTATATGTATATATAATAAAAGAAAAAATATAATTCAAATAAAAAACTAATTATATATTAGAAAAGTATGTAATTTAATACAATAAAATTATTATTTGATTGAAAAAAATATTTATGTTTGTTAGTGATAATGGAAATGGTTTATAATGGTGGTTGTGATGACAATGATGATGTTAGTGATTAGTAATGTTGGTGGTGCTAGTTGTGATGGTTGGTATTGTGGTCACTGTTATGATGGTAGTGGTTGATAGTGGTGGTGGTGGTTGTGATGTGATGTTGCTTGATGTTAGTAGTTGGAGGTGTTGATTGTAATAGCTGGAAAATGAATGCATGATGGTTGACGATGTGTTGGTGCTAGTTGGAGATGTTGTTAGTTGTGATGATAAAGATAGTTGTTAGTAGAAATAAATTGTAGCGATGGTAGTGGTTGAAATGGTGGTAGAGATGGCGTTACTAGTGACAATGGTGGTGGCGGCCAAAGAATGTGTAGAGGTTGTGATGTATTAGTGGTAGTTAACAGTGGTGCTAGTTGTGATAGATGAGTTGGTTGGTAGTAAGGATTGCATGCTGGATTGTGGTTGATGATGGTGGTGCTATTGACAACTGTGGTGATGGTGAATATAATTAGAATAATAGAGGTAGTAGGTGTGGTAGCGGTTGACAATAGTAACTAGTAGCGATATTTATTATCGATGGTGGAGTGGTTGGTGGTTGACAATGGTGGCGATAACAGAGGTGGTTGGTGGTTGACAATGGTGGCGATAACAGAGGTGGTTAGTGATGGTGACTGATGATTATAAATAGTGTGACAGTGAATATTATCCAACACTAGAATACCTCTTCAGACCTATTAAGACTTGATTCTAGATCTGAATGATTAAGACATATTCAAACCTATTAAGAGTTAAAATCTTAATAAAAAATAAATGCACTTAATCATCTGAAATCTGAACTATTCAGATTCAGACCTCCATTAAGTGCAAACAAATGAGCCCTTTACTATAAAAAAAAAAAAGTGCACTTTGACATAGGGGTGTGCATCGGTCGGTTCAGTTCGATTTTATATATTATCGATTTTTTATTTTTAAATATGTTAAACCAATAAGATATTTTTTATCGATTTTTAGTCCTTAACGGTTTGGTTTTTGGTTTAACTGATAAGAAAATACTCATAAAATAGAAATAGTGGTAACTAAAATGAAAAAAAATCAAATCTTAGTTGCAACAAAAAATCCTACATTATGTGTTTTAATTTATAAGAATCTTCAAGTTTAGACTAAATATTGTTAGGAGAAATTAAGAGTTTGTATAATTGAAATAATAGGTTTGTTAATTTGCAGAAATTAAAGAGAAATTAAGAGAAAAATATAATAAGTCACAATATATATATATATATATATATTGTCATATTGGGTTATCGGTTTACCTAATAACCCAATAAGAAAAAATCAAACCGAACCAATAACAAGTTTTTCTTATAAAACTATTAAAAACCGTTAACCCAATAACCCAATAACAATAAACCAATAACATTTTTATCGATTCAATTTATCGGTCGATTCGATTTTTTCACACGCCTACTTTGACATATGCTACCATAAAAAGTGGATTTCTTGACAACATCTAAGGAAGGGTCTTTAAGTTATTAGACCAACACTTATTAATTAATACCACTAAGAAGTTAAAGAGGATTAAGAACAAAATTAACCTGACAGATCACTTTTTTTTTTAAAACAAGACATTCGTAGGTCACTATTGTAGCCATGTGCATAGTGGGGATTAAAATAAAATAGCTAGCAAACCATACTTAAAGTAGGACATTCCAATGGAGAGGACTTTTAAGTTAGTATTTGATAACAAATTTTGAATTAAATTTTAAAAATCTATTTTCAAGTATCTGTTTGGAAGGAATTTCATTTTCTTCAAAATTTTAAAACCTATGTCCAAATGGGAAGTAAATCTGTTGTTAGGATTAAGAGTGATTGGGAATTGCATCTAGATCAAAATTTTTCTAGGTTATTTCAACTTTCTTTTGTCTGGTTTTTTAAAGAGTATTAGTTAATTAAGATGTTACCTATTCCTAGTTTAAAGTCTTGACACTTAGATTTTATTTCTTCTGAAAAAACATAGTTTGCACTACAGAAATTGGTAAGCTGCACTTGTTCATTCACATTTTTGTATAAAAGTAAATCGTTTTTTCAGTACAAAGAACCCCCATACTAATCTGTAACTAGCCAATAGTTCATTAAATAAATCAGAATCATGAGTCTAACAAAACTTAAAAGACCTAAAATCTTCACGAGTAGAATAGTATATATTATTTTGTTTAAAAATAAAATAAATATTTTAAATTTTACATGATATATTATTTTGTAATACATCACTAAACATACTAACAAGAAATTATATACTATATGAATTACAATCCTTGCATTATTAATCCATGCTTACTTATCCCTCTATTACAAATTCTATATTACTTATCCATGCACAACATTTCTCAGAATCACACTACACCTTAATTAATTAAAGAGTGAAATTTATGGAGTTTGATAATACAAGAACCAAAATTTGAAAATTTACTCTAATTTCTAGGTACAGATAGTCAATGTAATATATTTGTTCTATTGAATACTTATGTATTGTGTACTTGCATTACTATATTGCTTTGTTGGATTTTTCTGAAATTTATATTTGTCTGCTCTGTACGTTTGCATATCTTTGATTCTTCTTAGATTAATTTATTATTTTAGAAAACTAGGATATCCTTGACTTATTCTCCTTAAATAGATAGGGGTCGTTTGGTTTGAAAACAAGTTATATCGAGATTAGTTATGCTGGGATAAATTATGATGGGATAAGTTATACTAGGATTAGTTATGCTAGAATTATTTTTTATTGAGTATTTGGTTTGTTGTATTCAAAGTAATATGCATGGTATAATTTCTAGGAATAAATTGATTAATTATCAAAATACCCTCTGTCTTATTTAACTTTTTTTATATATATATTTCTTTTTAAACTTTAAATATTTACTCTTAAATTTTTTTATTATTTTTTAGAGAAATTAAAATATGATATGTAAATAAACATAATTTATATATTTTACAACCATTTTGAACAGTAAACTGTTCAAAATTTATTTACTTATGAATATATTATACGTTAATTAAACATAATTTATGTGTGTGTGAGAATATAGTACGTTATATATTATGTTATATATAATTAAATTATATATAATTAAACATAATATATTATAACTAAATATATTAATATAATATATATATATATATATATATATATATATAT
>NC_061114.1:99835167-99866985 GCF_002878395.1 Capsicum annuum | reverse complement strand
CCCAAAAAATTCCCCAATGATGAAATAAAATCAACCATCATAGTAATCCTCTTGATATTATTATTAGATGAGCAAATGAACTGAATAAGACACTCAAGAGGTTCTTGCCTTAGTACTCTAGCACCCTCCAAATGGTTAGCCAATTCAACAAATCTAGAATCAGAAGCCTTAAAACTCTCCCAAACTTCAGTTAAAGAAATACCCACATTGAGAAAATCAAGAAGAGCTTTCCTAGCAACAGCAAACTTAGACTCAGAGGCAGTAGTGGAATGGAAATGGTACCCAATGTCACCGTTGTCAAGTTGCTTTAGTGAGACTAAGTGGGACCTACCAACAACACCCGTGTACTGAATGGGTCCTGTCTGTTTCCACCTGAAGGTTTGGCCAGTTGGGAAGGTGAGGGGTAAGTAAAGTTCTGATCTTGATAAGTTGAGGGCTACCCATTTGAGGTCTTCTTGTTCTTGTGTTGTTGGGGTCGGATTTGTTAGAATGTTTCTTGGTTTCTTGGAAGTGAGGGTTCTCAAAGCTGTGGACCTGGAAGGGAGAGAATGTGGGGATGGTGGGGTTGATGGGGCTGAAGGAATGGTTCTTGGTGTCTTCATGATTATTGGGAGAGTTCTCAGTGATAGCATCTATTAGAGCACACTAAGGGAGGATGCTCTCGGCTACCGAGGAACGATTGGCAAATTTGGTTAATTTGCTCCTCCCTTTCCCTTCTTTTTTTTTTTCACTTTTCTATAGGTTTTTTTTTTTTTTTTGGTTGAAAAGGAGATTTTTATTTAATACTAATATTGATATCGGAATTATCAAGAAGACAAGAAAACACACTCAAAACAGTCCACAAATCCGAAGATTCAAGGACCATTTAGAGACCACACTCGGATTCAATAATAATAACAACAATGACGAGATAAAGGGTGTGTTTTAACACCGAAACAGCCAATTCAAAGTAAGATTAACAACAACAATATGAAGACAAGATGAACAACAACAAGGATATAACAATGACAACAAGTCACGGGTTACAATACTAGAACAAGAACACCAACGATTAGAACAAATTAAAGATAGAAAGATAGACAAATGGAGATGTAATATTAACAACCCAAGAGCTTATTCACTTTTGGACCTTTAATACCACACACAACATAAATCTATCTCTTACGTGACCTCAAGGGAACCGGAATCCCCAAGCAACTAACATTTCTAAGCAAGCTATCAATACAAGGATTCCACCTTCCAAGACACTCTATGGTGCTCTCAAAACATATCATCAAAGTCGAAATGACAAAATGACCTAATTGTTCTATTTATAGGCTAGGGCAACACTTGTTACATAAATGACCAAAAGGCCCTTAATGAGCCCAAACAAAGGGGCTTGGCTTCTTGGACAGCTTTGGAGTGTTGGGACTTGTTCTCTACACTTCAAAGTTTGTTCCTTGGTTAGGCAGCTCCACAAGTTTGAGTCTTTCCTCACGTCTTCATATCCTCGAGTGCTAAGATGCCTCTTTGACCCGTATCATCCTCCCCTCCTTAGAAAGGATTCGTACTCGAATCTGAACCTTACAAAATAATAGGAAGGACAAGCAAACACAAGTTCCTCAAGGTATGAGGGTTAGGATTAGCATAATCAATCATAGCATCATGCCAAGGTAGCTCAAATTTCACATATAACCAAACATCCCTCGGGTTTTCAAAAATGACACACCTATCACGGGAAACCCAAATTACATACAAGACATGCTTAGCATCAACATAACCATTCCCACACAATGCACACACATCATTCCCGAATATGGTTTGAAATGAATCAACACCACATTTTAAATGGTCACTAGGATCAAAGGGGTAGAGTGTCCATGGACACGGGTGGAGGACATACTTCCTTTCCCAAAGACTGCCACCACCACACTCATTGACACCCTCTATACTAACATGATCTACAACAAAAATAACTAGAGAGTCATCCTTAGTCAATCGGCCAACATGTTCAACATCATCATTTTCACACACAAGTTGGTCTTCATGACTTCCATAAGACAATGTACTATCACTTACCACAATGGCTTCAACACTAGATGGATCAACTAGTGTTTCCACAATCTCAAGTTGTACATTATCATCACCAAATAGAGGCACATTCGGCTTACCTAAAGTCAAACTATCATTCACACTTAGTTGGCTACTAGCCTCATTCACTAGAGTGTAAAAGTTAGTTTGATTACCTTGTAGCTCATGTGGAGCATGTCCACTCACGGGAACTTGATTAGGAAGGCTTGGTTGCTCTATCAAGTTATCCAACTCCTTGCAAAGAGAGCTTTCCGTCCCTTCTATTTTTCCTTCTACTAGGTCCATTATTCTTTCCATTCTCTCCATTCGACTACTAAGGTCATGTTTCATACCCATTATAGCAGCCATCACATCATTCATGGTCACCTTTCTCGATGTCATAGTACCTATTAAGAACACTAAAACATAATAAAAATAATAACATGTTAATATTAGCAAAAATCAGTCCACCAGTTGACTCAAAATAGTCCACAATTCCACACTTTCACACTTTGACATTTTCACTCTATTGGTCTCACAAACGTTGATAACTCGCTTATACTCCAATGAGGTTACTTGGTCCCAATTGTGGCTCGAGGTCGGAGTAGATTCTAGTTTGAAACGACTCAAATAAGTAATGTACGAACTTGAACCAAAAGATACTACTACTCAAAAATGAGAAAAGCACAAAACAAACAACATTAACACTAAGAAGTGTATTCAAAAACTAATTTACAATCTAGTAGAGGAGTACTTGCTTGTCGGTTAGTTATTAGAGTCAACAAACGAAACTAGGAACCAACAATAAGAAACTAAGAAAATACAAATTTGAGCCAAAATTTGTTGTGTGAACAGTAACAGTGACACGACAGTCACGTATTGGTTCCGGCCGAACAATTTTTTGATTTCCAAAATTGAAAGTCTTGAACAATTGGTGATTTGGAATTTGAGGGAATTGTTTTGGAGGGAAACAAGTCTTGAAATCCTCTTCAAATTCAAAAGAATAGAAGGCTTGACTTTTTGCACTAATTCCCTAAAACAAGTTCCTTAAAACAAGGAAAGTTTTTGAGAAGTGCTTGACTAGCTGATGGATGATTGCAAGTCTTACAAGACTAACAAGTTTTTACCTTTTTCCCTTCACCTTTTTAAGATCTAGTAGTCACTTTATTCATCAAGTTATGAAGGTTGTAAGAACATCAAGAACATCTTCATCAACCACCAAGAACTCAATAATCCAAACGTCCACCTATAACAACAACAACGCCAACAAGTCACGGCTAAGACCAGAATGAACAACAACAATCGGTCACTCTTCAAGTTCACAACAACAACTCCAACAAGTTCAAGCTCAAGTTTAGATTTTAGACTCAAAAGTGTTAGTAAAAAGAAATCCAACACTTAGAAACAACTAAACAAACAAAAATTCTTGGCCAATACACAACAATAACACAATTTTCGGCCAAGAACACTAAATGGACAGTTTTGCAATTTTCTGGAAATTTCAGTTTTCAACCTTTTTTTTTTAATTTTCAACCAAGGGAGCCCAAGACTGGTGTTGTAGGAACAAAACTAAAGATGACTTTGATACCAAATGATACCGGAATTATCAAGAAGACAAGAAAACACACTCAAAACAGTCCACAAATTTGAAGATTCAGGGACCATTTAGAGACCACACTCGGATATAATAACAACAATAATGACGAGATAAAGGGTGTGTTTTAACACCGAAATAGCCAATCCAAAGTAAGATTAACAACAACAATATGAAGAAAAGATGAACAACAACAAGGATATAATAATGACAATAAGTCACGGGTTACAATACTAGAACAAGAACACCAACGATTAGAACAAATTAAAGATAGAAAGATAGATAAATGGAGATGTAATATTAACAACCCAAGAGCTTATTCCACTCTTGGACCTTTAATACCACACACAACATAAAGCTATCTCTTACGTGACCTCAAGAGAATCGGAATCCCCATGCAGTTAACATTTCTAAGCAAGCTACCAATACAAGGATTCCACCTTGCAAGACACTCTATGGTGCTCTCAAAACATATCATCAAAGTCTAAATGACAAAATGACCTAATTGTTCTATTTATAGGCTAGGGCAACACTTGTTATATAAATGACCAAAAGGCCCTTAATGAGCCCAAACAAAGGGGCTTGGTTTCTTGGACAACTTTGGAGTATTGGGACTTGTTCTCTATACTTCAAAGCTTGTTCCTTGGTTAGGCAGCCCCATAAGCTCGGGTCTTTCCTCACATCTTCATATCCTCGAGTGCTAAGATGCCTCTTTGACCCATATCATCCTTTCCTCCTTAGAAAGGATTCATACTCGAATCCGAACCTTGCAAAATAATAGGAAGGACAAGCAAACACAAGTTCCTCAAGGTATGAGGGTTAGGATTAGCATAATCAATCATAGCATCATGCCAAAGTGGCTCAAATTTCATATATAACCAAACATCCCTTGGGTTCTCAAAAATGACACACCAATCACGGGAAACCCGAATTATATACAAGACATGCTTAGCATCAATATAAACATGCCCACACAATGCACACATATTATTCCCGAATATGGTTTGAAATAAATCAACATCATATTTCAAATAGTTGCTGGGATCAAAGGGGTAAAGTGTCCATGGATACGGGTGAAGGACATACTTCCTTTCCCAAAGACTACCACCACTATACTCATTGACACCCTCTATACTAACATGATCTACAACAAAAATAACTAGAGAGTCATCCTTAGTCAATCGGCCAACATGTTCAACATCACTATTTTTACACACAAGCTGGTCTTCATGACTTTCATAAGACAATGTACTATCACTTGCCACAATGGCTTCAACACTAGATGGATCAACTAGTGTTTCCACAATCTCAAGTTGTACATTATCATCACCAAATAGAGGCACATTCGGCTCACCTAAAGTCAAACTATCATTCACACTTAGTTGGCTACTAGCCTCATTCACGAGAGTGCAAGAGTTAGTTTGATTACCTTGTAGCTCATGTAGAGCATTCCCACTCACGGGAACTTAATTAGGAAGGCTTGGTTGCTCTATCAAGTTATCCAACTCCTTGCAAAGAGAGCTTTCCGTCCCTTCTATTTTTCCTTCCACTCGGTCCATTATTCTTTCCATTCTCTCCATTCGACTACTAAGGTCATGTTTCATACCCATTATGACAGCCATCAAATCGTTCATGGTCACCTTTACCAATGTCATAGTACCTATTAAGAATACTAAAACATAATAAAAATAATAACACGTTAATGTTAGCAAAAATCAGTCCACGAGTCGACTCAAAACAGTCCACAATTCCTTACTTTCACACTTTGACGTTTTCACTCTATTGGTCTCACAAACGTTGATAACTCGCTTATACTCCAATGAGGTTACTTGGTCCCAATTATGGCTCGAGGTCAAAGTAGATTCTTGTTTGAAATGACTCAAATAAGTAATGTACAAACTTGAAACAAAAGAAACTACTACTCAAAAATGAGAAAAGCAAAAAACAAACAACGTTAACACAAAGAAGCGTATTCAAAAACTAATTTACAATCTAGTAGAGGAGTACTAGCTTGTCGATTAGTTATTAGAGTCAACAAACGAAACTAGGAACCAACAATAAGAAACTAAGAAAATCCAAATTTGAGCCAAAATTTGTTGTATGAATAGTAACAGTGACGTGGCAGTCACGTAATGGTTGCGGCCTAACAATTTTTTGATTTTCCAAAATTGAAAGTCTTGAACAATTGGTGATTTGGAATTGGTGGGAATTGTTTTGGAGGGAAACAAGTCTTGAAATCTTCTTCTAATTCAAAAAAATGGAAGATTTGACTTTTTGCACTAATTCCCTAAAACAAGGTCCTTAAAACAAGGAAAGTTTTTGAGAAGTGATTGACTAGTTGATGGATGATTGCATGTCTTACAAGACTAACAAGTTTTCACCTTTTTAAGATCTAGTAGCCACTTTATTCATCGAGTTGTGAAGGTTGTAAGAACATCAAGAACATCTTCATCTACCACCAAGAACTCAATAATCCAAATGTCCACCTATAACAACAACAACGCCAATAAGTCACGGCTAAGACCATAATGAACAACAACAATCGGTCACTCTTCAAGTTCACAACAACAACTCCAACAAGTTCAAGCTCAAGTTTAGATTTTAGACTCAAAGTGTTAGTAAACAAGAAAGCCAACACTTAGAAATAACTAAACAAACAAAAATTCTTGGCCAATACACAACAATAACACAATTTTAGGCCAAGAACACCAAATGGACAGTTTTGCAATTTTCTGAAAATTTCAGTTTTCAACTTTTTTTTTTAATTTTCAACCAAGAGAGCCCAAGATTGGTGCTGTAGGAACAAAACCAAAGATGGATTTGATACCAAATGTTACCGGAATTATCAAGAAGACAAGAAAACACACTCAAAACAGTCCACAAATTTGAAGATTCAAGGACCCTTTAGAGACCACACTCGGATATAATAACAACAACAATAACGAGATAAAGGGTGTGTTTTAACATCGAAACAACCAATTTAAAGTAATATTAACAACAATATGAAGACAAGATGAACAACAACAAGGATATAACAATGATAACAAGTCATGGGTTACAATACTAGAACAAAAATACCAACGATTAGAACAAAGTAAAGATAGAAAGATAGACAAATGGAGATATAATATTAACAACCCAAGAGCTTATTCCACTCTTGGACCTTTAATACCACACATAACATAAACCTATATCTTACGCGACCTCAATGGAACCGGAATCTCCAAGCAACCAATATTTCTAAGCAAGCTACCAATACAAGGATTCCACCTTGCAAGACACTCTATAGTGCTCTCAAAACATATCATCAAAGTCTAAATGACAAAATGACCTAATTGTTCTATTTATGGGCTAGGGCAATACTTGTTACATAAATGACCAAAAGGCCCTTAATGAGCCCAAACAAAGGGGCTTGGCTTCTTGGACAGCTTTGGAGTGTTGGGACTTGTTCTCTACACTTCAAAGCTTGTTCCTTGGTTAGGCAGCCCCACAAGCTCGGGTCTTTCCTCACATCTTTATATCCTCGAGTGCTAAGATGCCTCTTTGACCCGTATCAAATATGCATCATACAAAGTTGCAGTTAAAGATTGTGATAGAGAGTGTTTATAGTCACTACTATTAGTACAAACATTAGATATTACAGGTTCATTGTACCCTACAAAAGAAGTTCTTTCCTTGTCTATTTCTATTGTCCTGCGAATAAACAAGGGAGGAACTCTTCATTCCTTAAAAAACTAATTTATTTCCTTCTTTCCACCCATCTTAGCAAGTCTTTCCATAGCTCTATTAGAAATCCTTCCTTCATGGCACACCTGCGGTCTCCCCAGCATCTGAAGAAGATCCCAGCACAAAACAACAAGGTTGTTATCGGTCTTCAGTTTATTTGTGCAAAGTAACACTAAGGACATAAAATCTGTGGCAATAATTAATTTTTCACATATCATCTGCGAAGCTAAAGTTAGACCAAAATAAAGAGCAGTAGTTTCAGCTTCAAGGGGTAAATTCACACTAATTCAAGTGTGGAAGCCTTTAATACAATTTTCTTTGTTATCATGATTAATCCTCCCACTCCCATTCTCCTAGTTTTCTAGTCTAAGGAACCATCGATATTAAGCTTCCATCCTTTCTTAGGGGGTATCCAAATTTTTATCTGGTTTTGTTCTAGTGAAGCTTTGGTTATTAGCTAGTAAGTGGAATTCTTAGGCTCTATTAAAAGATAGGTTGATTAGTATGGGATTTTTTCTATTATTGAACAAGTTATCATTTTTGGTTAACCAAATGTTCTAAAGATAGAAGGAAAAAACATCACTCCAAAGCATGTAATTTCCTATGTGAATGTTCTTCATTTTCCTAATTCTATCAAGCCAATCATTAAGAGATAGGTCTTTTAATTGATCTATGACTGTAAAAGAGTTGTTATTGTGCCAGAACTGATGATCTATGGTTTTAGGTTCGTGGAAAATGCTGCAACAAGGATCTACATCAATGTCTATGTGATTCAAAAACTGATTAGTCGAAAGCCTATTGCGGTAACACAACCAAATAAAGAACTTAATTTTATTGGGGAACTTCATTTTTCAAATCCATTTATAATTAATGTTGGGGTCAGTGTCCTTGAAGTTCTTAACCAGCATGTGATGGTAGGCTAAGGCTGTTAAAAAATGATTCCCCAGAGCTAAGTAACATTGTAGTTTATCACTTAAGTTGCGATGTTGTAGAATAATAGTTGTCAAGATTGTATCAGCTATGTTCTTTGGGAGGTTATAACCTATGCAGTTAAGGTCCCATTCCCCATTCTTTATTAGAGTATCCACAGTTAGGTCTTCCTCTCCCTTGTTCAAAATAGTATGGATTAAGTTCGATAAAGGGACTTTGAATGACGATCATGTATCCTTCCAAATTCTTATATTTTTACCGATGCCTAGTTCTTAATTCGAACACTCCCTACATACCTCTTATCCTTCGATAATATTTTTCCATATCCTGCTACTATTTCTGGGACTATGACAAATTTCGTCAAGTCTTTTATTACTAGCGTACTTGCTTAAGAGAATAGAAGTCTAGAGCGAGTTTAGTTTATTGAAGATTCTCCATGCCAATTTTGCATGAAGGGCTTTATTCCTGGTGTTTGCTCTATGAATACCTAACCCACCTATGTCTTTAGGCTTTATAATGGTATCCCAACCTACAAAATGCATTTTCTTTTTGGTACTGTTAGTTACCTAGACAAAATCCCGCTAAATTTTATCTATCTACATGGATACCGTTTGGGTAGCTTAGTATATTGCATTATGTGGGTTGAGATATTATTAAGGCAAGATTTCGCTAGGGTGGTATATCCGACAATATTTAAGAAGTTTGCTTTCCACCCCGAAAGTTCTTCCTAAGGTTGTCAATGACAAACTGAAAGTTTTTGGCAGTAGGTTTTGAAGAAAAAATGGGGAATCCTAGGTATTTTTCAAAGCTCGTACAAAAATTGATATTGAGAATGGAAGAGATATCACTTTTTATATTATCATCATAGTTATTAGAGAATAATATTTTTAATTTACCATAGTTGATGCTTTGACCTGACCAGGTACAAAAGTTCTGCAAAGTGTTTTTGACATTTATACAGCTACTCCTATCAGTTGTAGACATTAGTACTGAGTCGTCAACAAAGAATAGGTGGGACAGGAAAGCGATAACATTACCCATATATTAGTATTGAGGTCGTGGGTAATGTTATGATCTAGGACTTCCATACAGAGAATAAAAATGTACGGTGACATTGGATCACCCTAACGAATTCCTCTCGAAGGGCTGAAAAAAATCAGTCCTCGTACCATTGACTAAAATTGCTACAGAGCTAGTATAAATGCAAAATGTTATAAGGTTTATGATATTCTAAGGAAAATTAAAATAGTGTAAAGTATGCCTAATAAAAGACCATTCCAGCTTATCCAAAGCCTTTTCTAGGTTTATTTTCATAATGCCATTGCCCCTTTTTCCTTTCATTTTTTAAAATTTCTAATTATTTCCTGGATGACAATAGCATTATCAGTGGCTTGTCTGTTTTTAAGAAAGCTAGTTTGGCATGGACTTATGATTTTGTCCATAATAGGACACAATCTTTTGAAAATTATTTTTGTAATGATTTTGTAAGAAGTATTACAAAGACTTATAGAATGGTAACTTTTGAGATCCTGTGCATCAGGACTCTTAAGGATGAGGCATATATGGGCCGAGTTGATTCTATAATCAATTACTGCCTCCTCAAAATCTTTAAGGAAAAAGGAAAAGACTGATTGACTTATGATATCACAATATTTCTGGTAGAAATATGGGTGCATTCATCAGAACCTGTGTCTTTAAAAGGATGGAAGAAAAAGACGGCATCTTTAACTTCTATTTCTGTGGGCATTTTGCCTAGGTCCAGTTTATCCGACTCTGAAAGGCAAACTTTATCTAAAAGGGGCTGCCACTCTGAAGGATCTGTGGTGGTTGGATTTAAACAAATCCTTGAAGAAAGAGAGAGTGTGGTTTATAATACCAGACTGATCATGGATGTAAAAGTTATTTTTCAATTTTGGTGATACTATCCTATTCTTCTTTTTTCTAATGAGTGTTGAGGTATGAAAGAATTTTGTGTTAGTATCACCCTTATTCAACCAACTTATCCTAGACTTGAGTTTCTAGTAATCTTCCTCCATCCTAAAAATGTTATTGAAGTCATTTATGAGCTCCTTTTCTAGGTTATGTAGAAATGTACTATGGTGGTAGTTAGGGGAATTTTGGATCCCTTGGATTCTACGAATTAGCTTATCTTTTTTCCTAAAGATGTTTTCTATATTATTTCATTCCCATGCAGATGCTTCTTTTTAAAAAATAGTCATAACTTTAACTAAAGGAGGGTTATTTCCCTATACATGGGATATAACGTTAATAATGTCCGGATGCGTCGTCCACATTGCTTCAAATTTGAAGAGATACTTCTGGAGATTTTGGTCATCCCTAAACAAGGTTAGGAGAAAAGGGCAGTGTTCGGATGAGTTCATGGAAGATAGGTTACGTGGGCGTTAGGGTACTAAACAAGTCAATCGTTAGTAGCAAGAAATCCGTCCAGCCTTTCAAAAATTAAAGCATTATGATTTTTGAACCTTTTGTTCAACCAAGTATATTTACTGCCTTTGATTTATGCTCCTCTTGATTTTTAGTTAATTGAACCTACTATGTAATATAACAGGATGATGTGTAACATAAAACAAGAAAAACTACCTAACAATCATCTCATTTTATCTCAAAAATTAACTACAGCAACAAGACATATGTCCCTACTTCAAAGAATAAGTAGTATATATCTTCTTGACTATAAGGATAACTCCAAATCATCCTTAGACGAGGAAAAAATCCCAGAGAACGGCTTATTGAATGTAGTAGCAGTGTAGCATTGGCTGATGTAGAGGTGTACTGATGATATGGATACATGTAAAACTAAGTAACATGCATTACTTTGGGTGCTTGGATTCTTTCGGTCAAATTGAAATTGGGAAGAAAACTTGGAACGTGAAGAGATTCTTGATTATTTTCTAGTGGAACAATAACATGTTCAGTGTCCTCTGTTTTCTCAAGATGAATGTCGAAAACACTTGACTTCTTATGATGTTTTCTCTCGTTGGAATTAGCATCTAATCTCACGAAGTGCTTCTGAGAAGGACTAGCAATTTGTGTTGATGTTCTATTGGTCAAGAAATCTTTAGCAATCTTAGCCCAATTACTTTCCCTTGAAACTTCAGTCCCTTCAAAAATACTATTTGTTCATCCTCTATCCATGGATTTGCTTTCTTGATTTTTCTTCCGTTATCTTTTCTAAACATTGCAGTAGTAATAGTAGTTATCTTCAGACCAAATAATTTGATGTTTTTGCCTTTCTCACTACACGCTCTTTGATTATGCCCGTTACCACCACGCAAGGTCCAGTTCCCCCTTATCATTGCCACAAATACTGTCAAGGTTCAACAGCCTAATTTGGGAAGTCAAGATCTTATAGTGTATATATAAGAAGGAAAGTTACCTTTTTTTATGTAGTGTAAAACAATAAAATTGTCTTCTTTCTTTCTTTTCTTTTCTTTTTTATGAAAAAAAACGTGTCTCTTTCACCTTTCATATGTATAATTACGGTAAATATATAGTAATACATACTGTAATAACTTTTTATTTTATTAATATTTTTTATAGCGAATTATTAAGATTTATATGTAATTATTTTTAAATGATCTTTGATTATTTGGATAATATTTATGTTATCGATCATTGCAGAGAATTACTTTCAAATCTGTATCACTTTTACTTTAGTGGGGACAAAAATATCACTAGCTATCATTATTTTCTTACAAAAAATACTTAATACCTAAAAACCTTCTTCTATCCTAGTTAGCATGCCATGTTATTAAGGCCTCATATTTTTAAAATAATAGACCTATCTAACTTATCAAACTTATTTAATTAAAATTATAATTTTTTTTAAGAAAATATATTAATTTATTAAGAAGGAGAGGAGTTTTCATGCTTAGGAATTATTTTTGGTACTTAAACTTTATACATAAAATATTTTAGAATTATTTTCTTAAATAGGCACTCATGTAGTCAGGGGTAAACAAAATCAAACTGCAAATTGAGTCAAATCAAAAAAAATATCCGCTAGTGATTTGATTTGACTTGGTTTGGTGTTAGAATAAGAAATTCCACTATGATTAGTTTGATTTGATTTTAACTTAAAAAAGTCAATCGAACCGAACCAACCCAATATTATTTTTATATTATTTTTAACAATATTTAAAACATAAAAATATTTATTGTGATGTATAATTGGTAAATCTTTCTTAATTTTTTTTCATTATTTTTATCTTTTAACATGTTATGTCAAGTTTAAGCTTAGAATTTTGAATGATCCAATAAGTTTTATAGCTCATAGATATCAGTAACTCAAATAAAGCCCAAATAAATATTAATGATAACAAAAATATTCAATTAAACACTAGAAATGACACTAATATTGGATATCTATTTTTTAAACACTACCAAAAACAAGTCTTTTAGCCACACGCAAAACTGTGGCTAAGTGGTGCCATAACAGTGGCTAACACCTCTTGGCCACGATCACTTAGCCACGGTTGACAGTGTGCCTAACAAGAACATGGTCAGTAAATTCACCACGATTTTAACGTTCATGGTAATATTTAATTAGCTACAATTTTTTCGTAGGTATTTTTAACTGCTGAAATTACTAATTACCCATACGTTGATCTTGGTTGATATAATTGTGGTTAAATCTATTCATTTTATTTTTCATTAATTAAATTAGCCACAGTTGAACCGTGGCAAAAATGTGTTATTTTTAATGAAAAAGAGTTAAAAATATTCTTGAACTACGAAATGGAGTAAAAATATGCTTCATTAGATTTTTCGCTCAAAAATACTCCTCCATTAAATTTGATTAAAAATACCCCCTACCCCCAATGAAATGACACCAAGCATGCTACATGAACAAAAAAGTCACTTGAACAATCCACATCAATGTCCACATAGACAATCCCTCATTTAATTCATCATTCAAAATTTAAAACCTGACCTGACCCAAGAGGCAAAAGTAAAAGTTTACACCCTTCATTTTCACTTTAAATTCTTCCCAGAAAAATTGATACAGATCATCAATGTAAGTATTAGTATACAAATTTTAATGTGTGCATATTTTTTTGGTATAATAATATATTCTCATTCTCTTATTTACAATTTTGTTTTACAAAAAAAAAACATAAAGAGAATACCAATCCGGGTCTCGATTAAATCTCTCGGGTCGGGCTCACTTATAGTTTTTGATCTTATAAATGATACTCCTATAATTAGTATATTGAACTGAAAGGGAAATTCAATTGTTGAGATAAAAAAGAATGGAGAAGAAGAACACATATAGTACAATAATATTGTAATAAGTGTATAAATTTAAGGCATAATATGCACATATTGAAAGGAAAAATACTGAGGTCGAAGAAGACAAAAAGAACAAGGAGGGCAATATACTACTTCTTGATAATGAGGAAAACAAGAAAGATAATCATACAGCTCAAGAAAATACTAAAAATAATGATATCGAACAACAATAAAAAAGAAGAATGTGTTGATCTGTATCGATTTTAATAGAAGAATTATAAGTGAAAATGAAAGGTAAACCTTTTATTTTTGCCTCTTGGGTTGGATCGAATTTTAAAATTGAACTTATGGGTAGGAGGGATTTTTCACGTGAATGCTGACGTGGTTTATTCAAACGATATTTTTGTCCATGTCGCATGTTTAGTGTCATTCTTTTAGAGAGGAATATTTTTGATTAAAAAATTTAATGGATGAATATTTTTGAAAAAAAATTAATGAAAGATATTTCTATTTTCTACTCAAGTTCGAATAGTTCAAGGATATTTTGATTCTTTTTCATATTTTTAAATCTACTAGTTTAAACGCACGTGCCTTACACGTGGATCCTTTGCTTATTTAAAATTAATATTTAATAATTTATTTCAATTAATTTTAAAATGTTAAATATTAAGAAAATAATAGATTAAAAAATTTAAATCCTACAAAATTAAATTATTTATCAGACAAAGATTATTTGATATTGAATGAAATTATAACATAAGTTAAGTTGACAAGTAGTATGATTGTACTTAAACTTTGATTTCTGGCAAAACTACTATCTTTCAAATATATTATTTGCTAAGTCTTTAAAATCAAACATTCTGATCCTTCATTTTTTAAAATTTTAATAAAAGTTTAATGTAAATATGATTCTTAAGTGAAAAATGTGAAGTTTATCTAAATTCTTGTTGAAAACATACGTAATAACTCGAGCTTTCAGAAGAAGGAGGATCACCTAATTACCTTTCGTAGCACGGTAGTCAAGACCCGGATTGACTTTTTGCTGCTAAGGAAGGGGGATAGGGTTTTATGTAAGGACTGCAAAATCATTCCAAGTGAGCATCTTTCGACTCAGTACAGGCTTCTGGTGATGGACTTGTTTTTGAAAAAGAGCAAGAATAGAAGGGTTGGGGAGGGTCAGCCTAGAATTAGGTGGGGTATCTTGACGCTTGAAAGTGCACTGGTGATAGAGGAGAAAGTCGTGAGATTGTGGGTATGGGACTGTAGGGGGAAGTGGATGCTATATGGGATAAGGCTGCTGTGCACTGGTGATAGAGGAGAAAGTCGTGAGATTGTGGGTATGGGACTGTAGGGGGAAGTGGATGCTATATGGGATAAGGCTGCTAGCTGCATCACAGAGACAGCTAGAGAAGTGTTAGGAGTTTCGAGGGGTCGAGCAGGACATTATAAAGGGGACTGGTGGTGGAATGAAGAAGTTAAGAAGAAGTGGAGGTTAAGAAGGGGGCGTATGTTTAGTTGATTGAGAGTAAAGATGCAGAGGAGAAGAGGGGGAATAGGTAGGTCTACAAAGTTGCAAGAAAGAAGGCTAAGCTTGCAGTTACAACGACTAAGACTATAGTGTTTGAGAGCTTATATGTGGGAATAAAGGAGAAAAATGGGGAAAATAGATTATTTAGTCTTGCTAAGGCTAGGGAGCGGAAGGGCCGGGACCTCGACCAAGTGAAATACATTAAGGGGGAGGATGGTAGAGTGTTGGTAGAGGATGCCCACATTAAGAAGAGATGACAGGAGTATTTTCATAGAATTTTGAACGAGGAGGGGGACAGAGACATTGAGTTAGGGGAGCTGGAGAACTCGGAGGAGAGATGTGATTTCAGTTATTATAAATGCTTTACGGTCGAGGAGGTCAGAGAAGTTATTCGTACAATGCAGAGGGGAAGGGCGACGGGGCTTGATAAGATTCCAGTGGATTTTTGAAAGTTTATAAGTAGGGTAGGTTTAAGGTGGTTAACTATTTTGTTTAACAACATTTTCAAGATGGCGAGAATGCCCGAGGCTTAGAGGTGGATTATAATGATTCTGTTATATAAAAACAAGGGTGACATTCAGAGTTGCACCAACTACAGAGGTATCAAACTGTTGAGTCATACTATGAAGATTTGGGAGAGGGTGGTTGAGCGGAGATTAAGGAAGATCGTGTCTATTTTGGAGAATTAGTTTGGTTTTATGCCTGGTCGCTCAACGACACAAGCAATCCACCTGGTGAAGAGATCGGTGGATCAGTATAGGGAAAGAAAGAGGAATTTACACGTGGTGTTCATCGACTTGGAGAAGACGTATGACAAAGTTCCTAGGGAGGTTCTTTGGAGATGCCTAGAGGCAAGACGGGTCCATCCCGGTAGCGTACATCAGAGCTATTAAAGACATGTACGATGAAGAAAAGACTCGGGTGAGAACGGCAGGAGGGGACTCAGAACATTTTTCCATCATGACAGGGTTGCATCAGGGTTCGACTCTTAGTCCATTTTTGTTTGCACTAGTGATGGATATGTTGATGTGAAGTATCCAAGGGAAGATACCGTGGTGTATGTTATTTGCGGATGATGTAGTGTTTTTTGATGAGACATAGAAAGGTGTGAATGAGAAATTGGAGGTTTGGAGGCAAACTCTTGAATCTAAGGGGTTTAGGTTGATTAGGTCCAAGACGGAGTACATGGAATGCAAGTTTAGTGAATTGACGAAGGAGGAAGATGTGGTCGTGAGTTTGGATTCCCAGGTTGTTTGTAAGAGGGATAGTTTTAAGTATCTTGGGTCTACGATTCAGGAGAATGACGAGATTGATGAGGATGTCGCTAATCATATTGGAGAAGGTTGAATGAAGTAGAGGCTCGCCTCGGGAGTATTGTGCGATAAGAAGGTCCTACTTAAGCTTAAAGGCAAATTCTACAAAGTGGCAGTCCGTCTAGCTATGCTATATGGAGCCAAGTATTGGCTAGTCAAGAACCCCCACATTCAGAAAATGAAGGTGGCAAAAATGAGAATGTTGAATTGGATGTGTGGTCTTACTAGAGGGGATAGAGTTAGGAATGAGACAGTCCGAGAGAAGGTGAGAGTGGCTTCCATGGAGGATAAAATGCGAGAAGGAAGGTTAAGATGGTTTGGGCATGTGATGAGGAGGGGGACGAATGCCCCAGTCTGCAGGTGTGAGAGAATAGTGTTGGAGGGTTTCAAGAAGAGGAGAGGTAGGCTGAAGAAGTACTGGAGGGAAGTGATTAGACACGATATGGAGCAGCTGCAGCTTACTGAGGACATGACCCTAGATAGGAAGGCGTGGAGGTTGTAGATAAGGGTAGAAGGCTAGGATAAGTGCGTAAGTTGTAGCAAGTAGGTAGGAGCCACTAGTCAGGAGGGCCCAGGTATCCCTGGTCTGTGAATGTTTGTTACTACTAGGGGAGTGTTGTATTCTGGATGCCCTATCGCTTATCTCTTATTTATTGCGCCTATTTATCTTATTTAGTATTGCTCGGATTTATACTTCATTTTATTTTTATTTTAGTATGTCTTATTCCTTTTTATGTTATGCCATCCATCATGCTTCACTACGCTTGGTTACTATTCACTACCTGGAGCCGGGGGTCTATCGGAAACAACCTCTCTACTTCTTTGGAGGTAACGGTATGGATTGCGTACATTTTACCCTCCCCAGACCCCACTTTGTGGGAATACACTGGGTTTGTTGTTGTTGTTATTGTTATTTCTAAAAGAAATTGAATTGGATGATCAACACAAAATTCTTTCAAAATCATATTAAAAAAGTTTAAAACAAAAGAAATGATGAAATAAATAAATTTTTAAAGAAAAAATTATATATCACATGCTACAGAATAATAACTTGAAAAACTGACCTTCTTACGGAGAAATCATTCTCTAAGGAGGATAAAAAAAGAGGGATATTAATAAAGTTTTAAACCTTTTCTTTTTTATAAAACTCTAAAAATTTTCCTTAAAAAAAAAGCTAAATATGATAGATTTTTTTTTTTCATAAACTATTTACAAAAATTAAATAAACTAAAACCTTAGGAAAGAGAATTTAACTTTTGTTTTTATCTCTTTTTTTCAAACGTGGATATATTTATTTTTCCTTAGTTCAATTCTAGAATCTTGCTCTTTAAATTAAGAAAATGGTCTGTTAAATTAAATTATAATTACACACAAACACTAATATATATTCAAATATTAATAATATTATATTCTTAAAAGATCTCAAAAAATAAATGCCCTAGTTTAGCTTTTTGCCGTTCTTTTACCTTTTTATTTTCTTTAAAAAAAAATCTTTATACATCCTTTTTGTGTCATTTTTTGGTTATAACAAAAAAGTCCAAAATTAAAATTTTCATATATTTCAGAACTTTTCAATTGTTAAATTGTATTTTGTTCTTACCATATAATTTTAGGATCCCTTAATTATTAATTTTCCTAATATCGCTCACCATATATTTTTGGGACTCCTTAAATTATTGTCAATATTATTATAATAATTGAAGGAAAAAAATGAAAAAATAATTTTGTCAATTGCAATATTTTTTAATAAAGGACAAAAAATTTAAATAACATTCCTAAAGTCCTTCACATTTTTAATATAGTATAGATAAATATATTACTGTTGTGCACTTCCGTGGTATCCATACATACAAAGCTGAAAGACATTCACTAATGCACATATTCTAATATATAGAAGCATGAAGGAAAGCAGGTGACGATCATGTCTGCTTTCTCTGTGATTTTAATATATCACTCCTAATTAATTATTATATATTATTTAAGTATTAAAAATTAATAATATTTAATAAAAAATATAAAATAAATATTTATGACATGTTTGCTTCAGTTGCTTCAATCGTAATTTTTATTATTTCATCCTTAATTAATTACTATAAGTCATTTAAGTATTAAAAAAATTAATAATATTTAATAAAAAAGATAAATAAACAAAAAAATAATAAAAACTATTGAAGTTTTAAATTAACTTGACATCTTATATAAGGCCCGTCTAAATTTTTTTCTCAACTATTTTTTATATTAATTTTGTTATACCACTTATAATAAGTTATTTCCTAATTGATTATTATATGTCATTTACATATTAAAAAATTAATAATATTTAATAAAAAAGTAAAATACACATTTATGACATGTTTTCTTCAACTGTTTCAATGTTAATTTTTACTATTTCATCTCTAATTAATTATTATGAGTCATCTAAGATATGTCTATTGAAGCTATTGAAGTTTCAACTATTTTTTATAGCCATTTTATTGTATCACTTCTAATAAATTGTTATGAGTCGTTTAAGATATGTCAACTTCGCGACTTCAATTGTGATATTTGATTGACTCTCGAAATTAAATTAGTGTAATTTAAATTGAAATAGAAGAAAAAGTATTATAAATTTCAGTAATGAAAAACTTAAATTATTCTAAAATTATAGTAATAGACTATCAATGCTACAAAACTTTGGACAAGGAGAATATTATAAATTATAATGGCTAACAACTTAAAATAGTAAATTATAATGTCAAAAAACTATTATAAATTACAATAGCTAACAACTTAAAATATCTAAAAAATATTTAAAATATAATTAATTATCAAAATTTTATTTGTATCATATAAATTGAGACTTAAAAATAACATATAGCATGGATCTTCGATATCTAGTCAAAATAAACAAATCACTATTATCATGATCAAAGAATTGAATATTTCTAGTGTGATGAAAATTCAAAACGCTTGAGAAACACCACATATATACTGGTAAAACATATGCTACACACAAACAGCTAAGAAGAACCTTAGTTGAAAGTTGGTAACTCAAAATCAAATTTAATTTCTAAAAATCTATAAAGAGTTGGTGATTCTCATTTTTGCACAAGTTGTTTCTTGGTCTCTTCATATCCAATCCACTTTATTTTCAAGATTTCTCTATGTTTCTGTAAGTCTTCAACACGTTGATGAGACATATTACAACCAGAGGCGAACCCAAAATTTGAACTTGATGGGTGCACCTTTATATTTAACATAGTAATTAATAGTGTCAAAGTTTGACATGCAGTTCTTTGAAAACTTATTATAGTATTTTATAAGCAAACTTTTAATATTATTAAATATCATTAATTAGATTTAATATGAAAAAAGTGTGTTATCCATCATACTTGAATTCAATGCACTTTTATATTTTAAATAAGAATAAAAAGTTTTTAAAAAATATGAAATTCGAGAAATTTGTTTGCTAGATGGTTGTATGGAAAACATTTGGTTTAAGCCTATCTCAAACTTTAAATTACTAATTTTTTAAATAAAAAATAAGTCAATGATCAAAAGATAAAAGAAATAAATATTTACAGTACAAGATGGGAAGAATATCTACATTTTGAAGTTGGAGGGGAGCTTGAATTTTGAAATAAAATGAAAAATATGTTAACAATGTCCACAATACACAAAAGAAAAAAGAAAAAGTGTAAAATAAATGATTACTAAGTAGGAAATTTTTTTAATCAATTGATATATATGTATGTGTGTGTGTGTATGTGTGTGTGCACTTAAAATTCCAAACAGAAAACAACAAACAGATAGTGTATTTGAAAAAAGGAGCAATAAAAAAATGTTGTTGTTGGGCTTCGAACTCGAGTCATCACGCAATAATTTTTTTTTAATTGCCCTGTTCAACCATCTTGCCAATCAAGTCAATTATTTTTAGGGGTGCACAATATATATTTAACATAACACCCTGATATATACAGATATACAAACTATATATACAAAGTTTTTCTCGAGGCTAGCGGGTGCACGTGCACCCTCTACTGCCAAGGTAGGTCCGCCTCTGGTAAGACATTGATTTAGTCATACAAATTTTGGTGGTTGTAGATGTCTAGGCATTTCAAAAGCAATCGAATGACAAACATTACCACTTAAACCACACACATGTTAGAAAGTTCAGCTACATATATTTCTCTAATGACATCGTAAGGATGAGTCAATATCTTCATGGGAACACCTGAAATAACAGCATGCTCATGATATTGAGTATCCTACAAGTAAAATAGAAAAAGTGAGATATTTTCATACCAACAACATTAACAATTAGCAATATATCTGGAAAAGAAATCAGATTATGAACCTGGAGAAACTATTATACATAAAAATCCAGTATAAGTGATATCGACATTAATTGACAACAAAACTAACAGTGACATAATAAAGTTAAAAGTCAAACACATTTTTCCTTTAGCCTGAACTGTCATTCTGCCAAATAACAATAAGTAGAAAAGGCATTTCCATACATATAAACCATCCCTTTGTATCTAATCCACTATCAAAATCAACATTGTAACTTAAAATTTGAAAATGAACATAACTACCTTTTTATTACTAGTCAATTTGTATTCTTTCAACTTCAGTATTTTCCATAATTCATCCATCCTCAATAGTAATTTGCAGGTGAATGTTGTATGTAACTGATAAAGAACATGTTTTTAACCAAGTTGGAGCTAAGAATTTTTTACCTGGATTAAAGAATCTGGAAGTAAAAGTTGAAAACTAGATAAATTTTTGACAATGTGTGTACAAGTGAGGAGTTTCTGAGAGGAGTTTTACTTTTGTAGTTAAAAAAGAAAGTTTGAGATTTTTAAGGTAAGGGGGAGTTTTGAATTTCAAGGGTTTGGGGTGTTAAATGATCGGTTATGGGGGTTTTAAAAGTGATTGTAGGTCGAACCAGGTCGGATCTTCATAAGGCGGACTCAGATTTTGAAAATGTCTCCCAAATATTTCTGACCAAGTTACGTCCCGATTTACGGCCCATAAGTGCTACCTACGGGCCCCATAAGTGGTTCTGTAAGTAGGTCCTGCACCTTTTTTTATCTGCTTTCTATTACCCCAACTTACGAAGTAATAGGTTATACGTACGACCCCCGTAAGTGAATTCGTAAGTATAACTTTAGAGATCTAAAAATTCTTCTGATAACCACGAATTCAACTTACCTAACGTAGGTTGGACCTATGACCCTCGTAAGTAGGGTTGTAGGTCCACTTACCTGGACTTGTCTAAAATTTGGCAATTTTATCAATCTCTAGGTCTTTCTCCATGCATTTAACCTACAAAAGAAAACAAAAACAAAGTGAGCACTAACACCTTGGGTTACCTCCCAAGCAACACTTGAATTTAAGGTCGCGACATGATGTGGATATGTTGGATACTCAAACTTCAACAAAAAGCCCATGAAATGCATCCCATGAAGCACCTGATTTAACGTTATGACATGGACATTAGTTGCCTTGGCTAGTCAGACTTAGCCAAGGATTACATTCTCACAAATCTTCAACTTATCCATACTTCCCATATAGTCCTTAACACGATGACCGTTCACCTTGATTGAGGCATCTCCATCTCGTTTTACTCTATTACACCATGCAAAAATACTCTAACCATGGTGGATGGCCCAAACCACCTTGACTTTAACTTTTTAGGAAACGAGCGAAGTTTTTAATTATACAATAAAACCATATCATAGGGCTGGAATACCTCCTTCTTAATTTTTTTCTCATGGTAAAACTTCATATTCTCCTTGTGGAAGGCAAAAATCTCATAAGCATAGAGACTGAATTCATCTAACTCATTCATTTTACTCATTCTCAGGTTTGTATATCACTTTACTTAAAATTCAGCTTCTTCAATGCTCATAGTGCCTTGTGCTCGAGTTTAATCGACAAATGGCATGTCTTGTCGTACACAAGTTGATATAGAGAGGTATCTATAGGGGTTTTGTAAGTTGTACGGTAGGCTCAAAGTTCATCATCTAGCTTCTTCGATCAATCAGTCCAATTGACATTCACAGTTTTTGCTAAAATGGACTTGATCTCACGATTGGAGTCCTCAACCAACCCACTTATCTGCCAATAGAAAATTGTTTCCACATTATGTTTCACACCAAATTTGTCAAGTAGGACCTTAAATGGACGATTACAAAAATGGGATCTATCATCACTAATGATAGCATGTGGAGTACTAAACCGAGAGAATATGCTTTTCTTAAAAATTATTGTGACTCCCTTATTATTAGGAAGCGAAATCACTTCCACCAACTTAGAAACATAGTCAACTGCCATCAATATATACTTCGTACCATAAGATCTCATAAACGGTCCCATAAAATTAATACCCCACACATCAAATAACTTTATCTCAAGAATAGGTGTCATGGAGAGCTCATGCTTCTACGAAATATTTCCTTGGTGTTGGCATTGGTCACAGGACCGAGCATAATTATGTGTATCTTTATAAATAGTCGACCAATAGTAACGACACTGCAAGATTATGGGCCGTGCGAGTACCTCCATGGTGACCACCAATTGAAGATGAGTGACAGGCCTGAAGAATGCTCATCATCTCAACTTCAGGAATATACCTCCAAACCACACTATCCACATACACCAGAAATAAGAAAGGCTCATCCTAGAAAAACTTTTGTACCTTATGCATATATTATTTTTGGCTGAAACAACATATCTTTCAGGATGAGATCACTTGCCAAATAATTAGCAAAATCAGAAAACCCGAGGATTAAGTCTTGTGATTCTACCTAGAATACCTCATATGTAAAAGTATCATCAATCTTAAGCTCATCCCCTAATTTGAGCATTGCCTCCTCTTCTAGGCGAGATAGATGGTCTGCAACCGGATCTTTTGTGTCCTTTTGGACCTTGACCTCAAAGTTGAATTTCTATAGCAATAGTACCCATCGAATTAATCTAGGCTTCGTATGTTTCTGCACCATAAGGTACCTCAAAGCTACATGATCAGTATGCATAATGACTTTGGTCCCAATCAAATTGGATCAAAATTTCTCAAAATCAAACACTACTGCAAGTAACTCTTACTCGGTCATCGTATAATTTTTTTATGCGAAGTTGAGTGCTTTACTAGCATAGTAAATAAAATAAAGTATTTTATCACGTCTTTGGCCTAGTACAACTCCTAGAGCTATACCACTGGTGTCACATATCACCTCAAATAGAAGAGTTCAGTATAGAGACACAATAATAGGGGCAGAAATCTACCTCTCTTTTAGGCACTCAAAGGCCTTGAGACAAATATCATCAAACACAAACTTCACCTTCTTCTCTAATAATTTGCATAATGGATTTGTAATTTTAGAAAAGTCCTTGATGAACCGCCTATAGAACCCTGGATGACCCAAGAAACTTTGAATATCTTTAATAGAAATTGGTTGAGGCCATTTCTCAATCACCTCAATTTTAGCCCAGTTAACATCTATTCTCTTATTTAAAATCTGTGACCTAAAACTATCCCCTCTTTAACAATGAAGTGACACTTCTTCAATTCAAAATCAAGTTGCTCTTCTTACATCTCTAAAGTGCATTATCCAAATAGACCAAATAGTCATCAAAAGAGTCACCCACAACCAAGAAATCATCTATAAAGACCTCTATAGTATCCTCTACCATATAAGAAAAAATAGATATTATATAATGCTGAAAGGTGGCAGGTGCATTAAAAAGTCCAAAAAAACATTCTCTTGAATGTAAACATACCATATGGACATGTGAAAGTGGTTTTATCTTGGTATTTGAGGGAAATAGAAATATGATCATACAACGAATAACCATCAAGAAAATAATACCACTCTATGACTGTAAGATAGTTTAGCATTTGGTCTATGAATGACATAGAAAAGTTATCATTCTATGTCTAGGTATTCAACTTTCGATAATCCATATAAACTCTCCATCCCATAACTAGTCTCATAGGCACTAAGTCATTCTTCTCATTAGGGAGCACAATGATCCCACCCTTTTTAGCACATACTGAATCAGGCTCACCCACTTACTGTTGGAAATAGGGTAAACTATACCTATATTTAACTACTTGATGATTTCCTTCTTCACCACCTCTTACATAGGTAGATTCAAATGATGTAGATTGTCAATGCTTGGAACACTATATAGTTTTAGTTGAATCTAGTGAATATAAATTTCTAGGTAGAATTCCGACAATATTTGCAATGGTCCAACCAATGTCCTATTTAAACCACTGCAACATCGATATCAAGGCCTCAACCAGTATATCCAACAAATCTGCATCAATAATAACCAAAAAGTTATTGTTGGTCCCCAAGAATGCATAACACAAATGATAAGGGAGGACCTTCAATTATAAGATCGGTGGCTCCTTAATAGATGGCTGAGCTGGTAGAGTCACTCTATTCTCCAAGTCAAGATTCAACATCTTTGGTGCATAAGAATAAAAACCTCAACCAATAAGAGCACTCACCATCTCATTATACTCGTCAATACCATCACTATCAAAGTTTATGATTACCGCCGTTAATACCTCCATATCAAGTTTCTCCTCAATGGGCACACTCACTGCATCATCCTCTATAGTGTCTACTATAGACACCATATGCATATCTTTCAGTTGTCGTATCGACTGACCTACATTGAAAGTAACTTATTTATTATTTAGCTTGAATTTCATATGTACCATCTCTATGTCAACCAATGCTCTACCCGTCGATAAGAGATACCTTTCTAAGATAATAGGGATATCAAAATTTACCTCACAGTTAAGAATAACAAAATCAGCTGGGAATATGAAGAAAGCTACCTTTACCAAAACATTACACAAAATACTAATCGGTTTCTTCATAATTTGATTAACCATAAATAATCTTATAGACATCGACTTAGGTGTCCCTAACCCCAACTGTTTGTACACAACTAGCGGCATCATATTAATACTCGCTCCCAAGTCACAAATGCTTGTGCAAAATTCAGGGACGCAATAGTCCAAAGAATAGTGAAAGCTCTAAGATCCCCTTTCTTTTTAACCAAAGATTGAGAAACAATAACACTACAGTGGTGTATATTATTAGCAAACTTAAAACTCACCGTCTACTTCTTCATCACTAAATCCTTCATGAACTTTACAAACTGAGCATCTGCTCTAATGTTTTGATAGGGATATTCACAGAAAATTCTTTTAACATCGACATGAATTTTTTATATTTTCCTTCTCCCTTCTTATTCTTAAACCTTTGAGGAGAAGGTTGATGAGGCCGTTGAATAGTTTTCAATATTGGTTCGACTTTTTTACCTTTTTCTTTATCAGTATCAATTTATTTTACAACACTCGTGGATTTCTGTGACGTCTCAACATTAGTTACCAACTTTTTAGTTTCAGCTTCGGGTGTATCATCAATATCTATAGTATCATTCTTCTCACCTTACAATTACCTACATAGGAGGATCAATAGTAGTCCTACCAGTCTGAGCGGTATGGCTAAACAATGGCTATCATTCTTTAGATTTTAAATTGTGTTGCTCGAAAGAGTGCCCTGTTGATATTGATTCAAAGTAGCCAACATATAACCAAACTATTGCTCAAGTTTCTTAAGTGTATAGCATGAGATTCTACTTTCTGGCTCAGTCTTAAAATATTTACCTTAATCTCCTTAAGGCAAATCCCAACGAAATTCATGATGTGCATATTTGCGTTATTTGTCAACAAAATAACAAACATACCTATCAGATTAAGAAACTGAATCATAGCACTCATAATGTCAAACTTCACCATTTGGGAAAACTTAGAAGGAATTATAGCTCCGGTCTCAATAGGCTCAACACAGCTCACTTCTTCTTTTAGATCATTAAAAATTAGTAACTACTAATAAGCTGGGGTTGGTTGAGCTCTATCTCTTCTATCTCTATCTCTGTTGAGTGCTACTCAATATTTTTCTTTGTTTCACTATTTCCTCTTTAGTTACACGATAGGCATTTACCAACCTTACATTCTCTTCGGCTAGTAACTGTGTAGTGGTTTGTTCGACTATTTCTTGAACACCATACGGAGGTGGTAGATTCAAGGGATTTGGAGCATCTTGAACCCCATTATGCTAAAGTCTATATTCATGTTTTTCCATCTTATAATTCTGTCGTAAGGTCTACTCCAACTCAAGATTAAGTGGGATCAAGAGATTGCCTTGACTCCGAGTACTGGGCATACACCGGTGTACACCCTAACAGTAGCAAAAAGTAGAAAACTAACAACCTCAATAACCTCAGTCAATTAATTTGTAATTGTATTCCCCAGCAAAGGCAGCAAAACTTTATGTCACAAAATTACACCTCCTAAAAAGTATAATGTAGTTGTTGTGAAATAAAGAACCCAAAAAAGGTTGGGGTCGAACCCACAAGCAATAGGACGAATCTCTATTAAGAACTTGGTGATAAAGTTGAAAAGTGCAAAAAGTAAATGGGGCATTTTGTAATAACAATAGTAGTAGTAACAAATCTTGAACACTTTAGGTTAAAATCAATATAAGACGAATACTACGACTGTGTTCCCCGGACTTCCTAACTCCGTAGAGTTATCATGCTTATTAAACTATCTCAGTGTCTTACATGCAGAATCTAACAAGTTATGTATCACCAATCATCTCTCTATATAATTTTATGAATTTTACTTATCTCCTCTCAATATCAAAGTGTCACATTACTAAACCTTTTCCTGGATCTCAGATTAACTATCTTATCTCGTTCTTAAGTTAATTAGATGAAGGTTGATCAATGTAGTTTCCCTTGAGGTATTTATCAAGGAGGAAGTTTTGTTCATCACTGTTGGGTTCATAACCAGGATATTATTACCTACTTAGGGGTTGAAGGGTCGACGGATATCTAGGAAGGTCTTTATTAGGTTTTGGGGAAAGATAAGGATGAATTTCTTGGCGTACTTATGGTTGAACAAAATTACTTTTATATCCTTTAACACAGTTATTTCGGTTCTTATTTCTCGCATTATATCTAGGGCTTTATCTATTTCCTGAGTAGAGGTACTCATTGGTCTTAGATGAGTTAAGATGGTATTGAGAGGTACCTAGGAGGACGAGGCTATGTTGTTTGCCGATGGGACTGCTTAGTTCTCCAGTGGTCCAATTGGACTCGGCTGGTTCTGTATTTGGGCTTCTCCCATAGTCGTCCCTTGTATCTACCAGTAGTAGTACAATGAGTCGATGTCCATAAAGTTATGGTAGGTCGGGAATTATGGTGGTGATTTTAGGGCCATTTATGGTTGAGGGATCTGAGCTACTAGCATTGTTGATATTTCCCGCATCTGTTGTGGAAGAATGGGATGGTTGGGACTGGGAATTTCATGGGAGCTTGAAGTACTGTCGACATCTATAAATGGATGTTGTACAACTCCATTTCTCTCCTCATCCCTTCCGAAGCTAAGTGAGCTAAGAGCTTCGAAGTGCTGATGACAAACATGACTTCCCTCTCTTCTATGTAGGCATGCATTACAAGGGCTTAGCCTGTAGAGCCATCTCCACCTACGATGCTGGATTGGGGTGTGGGGCTACCAGCATGGAGTATATCAGCGTTGAGCCTTCCAACAGGCCTGGGATTAGATAGAGGTAGATTAAAGGGAGGTAGATCTGGGATGCATTTGGGTTTAGTGGATTTATCATTTGTTGTATGTGGGAGGTTCTTTGGATAACTCGATGATGGAGAGTTCTCCTTGAGCATCTGGTCATCTTTCTTATTTATAGAAGGTTCAAAGGGTTTATTACTGATATTTGGGAAGGGGACAGTATTTATTTTAGTTTCTGATAGTCCGGGGATTTAGAATTGGAGGATTGAGGATATTTTGTGGGGCCATTTCCTAAATCTAGTAAATTAGTACTTATGATTTTATTACAGTTTTTAGTATCATTTAGTAGGGATGCTTCGCTAAAAGTAATATTTTGGCTTATAGTAGTTGTGGTAAAAAGGTTGTCCATGTTTAATTTATTCTGACGTGTCGTGTTTCTACTGGGGCTTTAGACGGTAGCTTGAGGACGTGACATGTCCTTGCATCCTATGCTTCTACTAGGGTCATTGTAGGCCCTTTATTTGTGGTGGGGTCATTTACAGTGCACTTTATGGAGGCATAGTAGTAATTTTTCCTACCTTGCTTTCCAGATTGTCATTACTGACGTCACTCATTGTTTCGTTACTTAGGATAGCAAAAGAATTTATCTTAAGCTTGGGATTAGAAGTGAAGGAGGTATTGTTGTTTATGTTCTTATCCTTTTTGTTGAATGGTATGGGAGTACCCACCACAGTAGTGGTGGGTATAAGCTTTTCTTCTTTTTAACAACATATTTATAAGTCTGGTGGTCAAGTAACTTACCTACGTCTATGTTGAATAATTTGGCGGTAATATCTTCTGGAGATGATAGGTGGGCCATAACTTTCCCACTAGGCTTAGAGGGACTCTTTGTGCTTGGACCTTCATCATTTACTTGTTGTGCTACTTTGATTTTGTTATTTTTGAGGCGTTTTTAAAAGTTGACCACTTGCTAGTCCTCTTTAATGATTTCATTTTGTCGTGTATGTGCTTGTAATGTGGTGGCTGTAGTTTTCTTTGGAAGGGTCACTGTTAAGACAATATGCTGTCTGTGACAGGCCACGTGCGTGTGTCCTATCATGCCATACTTAGTACACAAGGTATCAACACCCTTATAAACTATATGTTGTTTTAATCTTCCAATGTATATGTGGGTCTTTACTGGGATTCCTAAAGGTACTTCGATGCATATTCGAGAATATCGTCCTGTAAGTGTAGCCGAGGTACATATGTCTGTCTTAACCAATTTCCCCAATTTGCTACCGATTTTTGATATAATTGAGTTATCGTAGTATTTCGTCGGAAGCTCTGGTAGGCGTATCCATATTGCTAATACAATTTCGTTTGCTTTCGATGCGACGAAGTTTGGGTGCTACTTCCTAACCGATAGAAATGCTCCGTTAATGAACCAAGGACCCTTTTGGAGGGCTATTTACATGTTCTCCTCTTTAAAGAATTTGACTATGAAATAGTCATTGCCCAGATCAATGAGTATCAATTCCTCCGTTGGTTTCCACAATACTGAAAAACGGTGTTTTAGATAAGCGTGGTTAACTTTTTTCCTCGTCAGTTTGATTATCATTGAGTAGGACCATGGGCGATGGATTCGAGCTTTGTCTTCCACCGTTAGCACAATCGTGTTGTCACTTGGTAGATCAGTGATCATCTCCTTCTCATGAGTCATGTCCATCTCTATTCTTTCAGGAGGTTAGTCTGGTGGTTTGGTAGAGGTGCTACTAGATGGGACTATTTGGGATAAGGTGTTTAGGTAATTCATAATAGTATGGCTAGTATTAAGATGTAGATTTGGGATTGATGGATGATCTTGGAAGTTATCTTGTGCTATTTTATAAGGTGGGTCTGTTTGGATGGGATCAATGACGGATGGAGATTAGAGAGAAGTTAGACCTTCTCTCTCTAAGACAAACTCTAATC
The DNA here is from genome assembly GCF_002878395.1 of Capsicum annuum. Lineage (NCBI taxonomy): Eukaryota > Viridiplantae > Streptophyta > Magnoliopsida > Solanales > Solanaceae > Capsicum > Capsicum annuum. The sequence continues at coordinate 99,837,034 of NC_061114.1, read as the reverse complement.
TGCAAAATAAATGGTCCCACTTTTCTATAGTTGGTGTCTTTGAAGGACAATTTATCAAAAATCGTGTCTTCATCTCCAAGGTATAAATAAAATTGATATACATTTTATCTTCCTAAGATCTCACCGTATGAAATTACATGAGTATGTTGTTATTGTACTCATCTATATTTGATACTTTTAGGATGTGTTTGATATGAAGAAAAACAAAATGTTTTCCAATTTTCTTATATTTGATTAACTTAAAAATTTTGAAAAATGTTTTCCATATCAACTTATTTTTCTCAAATCTAAGGAAAATGACCTCCCTTCAAAAAGAAAGAAAAATATTTTTCAAAACTCTCATTTAAGCTTACCGTTAAGTTGAAATATTCATACAACTCTCAAAATTACCCACCCTTACTCCGACCCCCAATTTTGTACCCCACCCCATGCCTACCAACCTCCCCCATTTTCCAATTTTTTTTTCTTACCCCACCCTTACTCCGCTACCCCACCCCACCTCCTACTAGCCCCCCCAGAAAAAAATCAATTTATTTTTTAAAAATTCAAAAGTTTTTCCTTACCCTACCCTTACTACCTATTTTGACAATCTCAACCCCAACCTACCAACCCCCTCCACCCAAAAATTATTTTTTAATTTATTTTTTTTAAAATATTCAAAACATTTTTTTTATCCCATCATTCTTATCTTATTCGTTCTCATTGATTTTTTTAAATATATACAAATACTTTTAGAAAATATATACTTACTAAATTTGCATAACGAACACAAGAATATACGTAAGAAACTACTTATTTTTCTAGAAAATATTTTTCCTCCTTCATATCTAACACACTTTAAAAAAATATTTCAGAGTCAATTATTATTTTTCTAAAATATATTTTTACTCTTTAGCTAAAAAATAAAATATATTTTTTAAAAATATTTTTCATTCACCAACCAAACACTGAAAAGTATTTAAAATATTTTTCAAATAATATTTTTTAGCCAACAACCAAACATAAGAAAATAAGTAAGAAACCAACTTGTTTTTCAGGAAAACATTTTCCTTCATACCAAACACACCCTTAATGAAGAAAGTAATGTATTGAATTAATATATACTATCATTATGTCATACAATTCTTCAAACCAAATGTCTCCTAAAAGGTTAAGAAAGAAAAGAGTAGATTTACACAGTATTCGAAAAAATTAGGAGTTTTTAGAATTGGAGACAATTTTCACCAAAATTTGAAGATATAGGTATAAAATAATAATTTTCTTTGGCATTATCACCCTATATATAAAGGAACTTATTTTGAAATACTAAATTTAGAAATAAGAATAAGGAGTTTTTATGTTGCGTTATCGAGGATTTTGTTCTAAAAAAATACGATGTCTAGGGCTTTACTAGAACTCACCAATAAAAAACATAGGACCGAAAATAATTTTAGAAATCAATCGTGTTTCAGAAAAAAATCTCAATATCGTATTCATATAGTAGAAAAACAAAAATTGTGTTTTCACTATGGTCTTGCAGAACAACAATTACTTAAGTATGTCCGTATCGCTAGAAAAACAAAGGGGCCAACGGATCAAGTTTTACTATAATTACTTGAAATGTGTTTGGATAACATTTTTTTTTCAATTAGGTATGACCTCCACTATTCCTATTGTTATAATGATTAATTTAATGAGGGTAAATTGATAATTTAACAAATAATATTTATAGTAAATTAATTAAGAAAATTAGAGTGAGTATGCTGAAATTCATTCCTTTGTTCAGACTACCTGTGTTTTCAAATACAGATTTGTAACAAGTACTTTAAGATATCTTGTATGTGAAAGTAAACACAAGATAGTAAGGGAGAAACCTGGATAATTTTTT